>NW_012116055.1:1677691-1678052 GCF_000951035.1 Colobus angolensis palliatus
CCAGTTAGAATGGCCATCATTAAAAAATCAGGAAACAACAGGTGTTGGAGAGGATGTGGAGAAATAGGAACACTTTTACACTGTTGGTGGGATTTCATTTGTTAATGGCAGAAGTTTTAATTGTTTTGTGGTTAGACTTGCCTCAGCAAATTTGAAATTTATATGTCAAGTTTATAAGTCCTCTATGAATTTATAAATGTTATAAATGTTATTTATAAATGTTATAAATGTTATTTTTGTCCCACCAGAGAATTTAAAAAATATCTTCACTCATCATTTTGCTTTTTTCTGATTAATTTTATTGTTTTTTTCTGACTAATTTTATAAGAGTTTCATGTAATTCATGTGACATATATACTGT
>NW_012116055.1:1680885-1707263 GCF_000951035.1 Colobus angolensis palliatus
TTCTGTGTCCTTCGCCCTGGGAGTTGGAGACTGGAGCTGTTCCTATTCGGCCATCTTGCTCCGCCCCCTGTAAAATGTTTTTCAAACTTGTTTACCTTTGCTTTCTTGCCATAAGTTTTGTTTTTATTTTGTTCCTTGATTTAATGTTGATTGATCAACCTTTTTCCTTTACTGATTCAAAGTTTTTCTTACAAAAGCATGTCATTTAAGGAATATAATAGTATCTTATCTTTCAGTGGTTTAAAGAATGCCTCAGAAAGAGTAAAGATTAGTAGAAAAATGTGAAAAAGGATAATTATATATAAATGAAAGTGAAATTAATCTAAATAAATCAGGTACATGACCAGAGGCTGATGCTTTATGCAAAAGTATCTTATTTAGGCCACTATGCTTTATGAACAGTCATCAAGAACACCATTTGCAGAAGTAACTTAACTGATTTGTATATGAGTCATATTCAATGAAGTTATATGATGATGATCTCACAGTTAACAATTTTCATATATTTCTTTTTCTCATATGGAGCATTTTAGAACTCAGAAAATTATTAATAAAGTTAATGTCACCTACTGAATGCTTAGGAAAATGAATTCCTAAGCAGGCTTTCTGATAAGACTCATATATTTCATTTTACTTCAATTTGGTGAATCTCAAACAGGTTAAAACAAGTTAACCAGCATTACCTTCTAATCATCTTTACAATAAATAGGGGATCAGTCATCTTTTTGTTATGAAATTCTACTCTCAGCACCTAATATCTGACTTAAAGAAGTTCATAAACCCAGGAGCTTATAAATGACTAAAATTTTAATGACTTAAACTAAAAGGATCTGAACATTTATAGATATGAGTTTTTTTTTTTTTTTTTTTTACAAACTCCCACCCAGTCAGTGAGAGAAAAGGTAGGGAGGTGTCATAAGATATATTGGGCTCCCTGTACCCAGATCAATTGAATTAGACTCTCTAGGGGTGGCTCAGACAGAGTAGTTTTTAAAGCTTCTCACTAATTCTTGTGTGCAGCTGTCATTGAGAAACAGTGCTCTAGGTGTTAGTCTCCATAGGTTTCTGCAGTCAAGTTACATTTTTCCCTTGCTGGACAAAGTTATGTAGGCCTTAGCGTTATATAGTAAAACTGCTTATTTCAACTGACAGTGTTCAACAGCGAAAACTATGAAAAGAAGAAAAACGTTGAGAAACTGGACCAAGGTATTATCAGAGATCAAAGTATTATTATTGGTACTTCCTGCTTCAAAAAATTAGTTGGGTCCCTGTGACTAAGTTTGGTTGCTACACTGTAGGCAGAGGTGTCTGGTGTCACTTTTGAGTTCAAACACTTAAAAGTCAGTGTCCAACCCTCCAGTGCACTCTTCCATAACACAGCAACTGAAGTTACATGTTCCATACAGTAAAGCCACAAGATAGTAGAGCCTTTGTCGTGCTGGGTCTCTGAGTGCCTGCATGGAGCAGAGTGCCCTGGCCAGAGTTGGACATGTAGTATGAGCAAGAAATGAATATTGTTAAGTTATTAATTTCAGGGTTGTTTCTACTACCACATAGCCAGTCAAGCCTTTCTCATACGTGGGTTTGGAGCAGTCTTTTCAGAACTTGTAGCTCAGAAACTAGACATGAAGGAGGACTGAGAACACCATGATCAACTTTTTTCCCTGGTGTTATTGGGACAGCACATAGAAGTACTTAGAGATTTTAGAAAGTGGTTGCTGTTGTTTGAATGTACATGTCCTCCAAAATTCATGTGTTGGAACATTAACCCCAAGTTGTTAGTATTAAAAGGTGGGGCCTTTGGGAAGTGATGAGGCCATGAGGGTTCCACCCTAATGAATGGGATTATGCCCTTATAAAAGAGGCTTCAGAGAGCTGCCTTGTCCTTTCAACTCTTCTGCCATGAGAGGACACAGCATTCACTCCTTTCACCATGTGAGGATACAACAGCAATGTGCCATCTGGGAAGCAGAAAGCAGCCTCATTAGACACTGAATTTATTGGTGCCTTTATCTTGGACTTCCCAGCCCCTAGAATGGTAAACAATACATTTCTATTGTTTGTAAATTGCTAAGTCTAAGGTATTATATTAGAACAGTGGGAATGAACTAAGTCGTTATCAGGAACAGAATATAAAATAGTATTCCAAATTTACAATAATATTAATGAAGAGATGACATTGAAAATTCTTAAGGTGGTTTTAAAATTCAAGATGTAGTGAAAGTAAGCAGTTCTATTATAGACAGAAAGATTTTAAATATGAATGTTCTTAATGTAAGAATAATCGGCCGGGCGCGGTGGCTCAATCCTGTAATCCCAGCACTTTGGGAGGCCGAGACGGGCGGGTCAGGAGATCGAGACCATCCTGGCTAACACAGTGAAACCCCATCTCTACTAAAAAATACAAAAAACTAGCCGGGCGAGGTGGCGGGCGCCTGTAGTCCCAGCTACTCCGGAGGCTGAGGCAGGAGAATGGCATAAACCCGGGAGGCGGAGCTTGCAGTGAGCTGAGATCCCGCCACTGCACTCCAGCTCGGGCGACAGAGCAAGACCCCATCTCAAAAAAAAGAAAAAAAGAATAATCAGTGAAAATGATCAGTTAGATCAATTGCCTGCATAATTTAATGTAGCCAAACTGCTGATAGTTAGAACTTTTATCAAATGGTTTAATCTGGCTGTACAACACTTGTGCTATTTCTGTATATGTCTATGATTAACTGAACATTGTTTATGCATGCATAATGATTTTTATATGTATATATAATTCATGTTACATGGCAAAAGATTCAAAAGATGCTAAGGAGGGGAGAGGAGAGTGCACATCATAATTTTTTCATTTTTGTTTCTGAATCTATAGAGAGATTCTATACATTTACGTATACATTTTTTTACCACATTAATGGCATAAACAATACAAGATGTTCATTACTTTTATTATTTAGCATAACATCTTACTGCAAGGCTCAGCAAACTTTTTTTCTGAATAGCCAGATAATAAATATTTTAAGCTTCCTTTTTGTATCCATAAACAATATATAGATGGATGAGCATAGCTGTATTCCAATAAAACTTTATTTACAAAAACAGGTGGTGGGCCACCACAGGCCATAGTTTGTCAACCTGTTTTGGAGAGTTTTTCATATCAATATATACATACTTAATTCATTCTTTTTTTAAAAAATTAGTGTCTAGTTCTCTATCAAACTCTAGTTTACAGTGTTTTTTTTTTTTTCAACAAACAGTGCTATAAATGAGGAAATTGGGGAATAGGAGAAATGTAACTTGCTCCTAGATCACTAAGATAACAGGTGGTAGACTAGGATTGACTACAATACAGGTTATCTGGCTGCAGACCCACTCATGAACATCACCATACACCACTTCTACCATATATCATGATTGGGATATGGAGTTTCATTTTGGAAATGGGTCTTTGGTCACACTTTCTCCACACTCAGCAGTAAGTCCATCTGTGTGTCTCTGATTCCCACCCACTGTGAACATTGCCATTGAGTGTACCACTGCTTCTACATGAGGCCTCTGGTGACTACAAAGATTATGATACTCTGATTCTATCTTTGTTTTCCAGCCTTAATTTATACACAGAGGTAAGGCTGTTCACACAGGAGTAGTCTATCAAAATGCCCATTCACACTGCAGCTTTTACACTTGATAAAAAATGTCTTGTTCTTTGAGTTTTCAGAATTCATTCAATTTGTACTGGGGACCTCTAGGTACATGAGATGGGTGTGTTGGCAGTCAGATGTGCCCTATTTGTGAGCAAATTCTGCCCTCCGTCAATACCATTAAATATTATGGGTCAACTAATTTTGAATTAGTGTCACGTGCTTGCTCTGGGAATTCTGATTGGGTGCCAATTTGACCTCAAAGTTCACAGCTTGAACTTTCTGTATCATCTTGACTCATCATTTTTGCTTACAATAATTTTTTCCCCTCACCCATCTTCATTTCCGTCAGCGTAAGTTTCCATCCTGCCTCAAGACCTATTGTTTTTTACACACATTTTGTTATCTAATTCCACTCCAGTATTTTATTCAGAATATTTAGTCTGGTGTGGTCTGTGGACTGGCAGCGTTAATACCCAGAGTTTGTTACATATGCAGAATCTCAATTTTCACCATCTTCAGACCTACTGAATCAAAATATCTAAGGAAGTCACCCAGAAACTTGGGTTTTAACAAGGTCTCTGCAGAATTTTTATGTCCACTCAAATTTGAGAAGCACTGTTCTAAGCAGTTGTATAAATTTCAAATAAACCTAAAAAACTCAATAACTTAATACAATAAAGGCTTGTTCTTGGTGACATCACAGTCACTTCAGGTTAGGTGACTCTCCTTGGGGACTGTCTAATAAGCCAAAGATTCAAGTTATTTTCCTTGCTTGATGCTATCGACATATGGACTCCATAGTCATTGTAGCTAGAAAACGGACGATTGAGCAGGTGTCTTAAGGTAAAGCTTAAAAGCAGCATACATTATTTTTGCCCACATGTAATTGGCTAAAACACAGTCACATAGCCCCAATCTTTGGCCAGGAAGGCTTTAATATGTAGGGAAAAATGTGGGTTTACATGAGTGCTCGCTGGCAGTCTTTGCCACCCGTTGGCTGGCCTTTACTTGGTTCACTACTCCTTAAGGTTTCATTAAATGTATCATCTCTTAATGCAGATCTGGTGCTGGGTACTGACATTGTTGTTTACTCCTTGCTATACTCGAGGATACTTAAGGTTTAATTCTGATTAAAAGATTTTACATCTTAATTTTGATATATAGTATTAAGAAATTGCTATTCAATTATGTTTAACAATGTATACTTCTACAATTTTCATTCTCACATTATAGAAATTTGACAACAGCGTAATTTTAATTCGAGTTACTTTATTAGACCGTTTTCGCATATTCTGATGTCATTGTTTTTCAGATTTTCAAGCACATTCTTGGTTTAATTTACTGAGGCATTTTCTTGCCCATCTTTTCTTGTAGGAGCTTTTGCTGTTTATAAAAGCATGTATTTTTCTTGAGATTATGATTGCTTTTGACTGCTCAGAGTTTTGGAGTTAGTTATGGTTAGGAATATGTTACCATTTGTTACCATTTACCATATGTTACCATTTGCCATATTTCATCTTTTTGAGGTTGTTTAGTTTCCTGACAGGCTTAGAAATATTTTTTTTTTACTTGAACATTATGAAAATATTCTCTGTATTCCTCTAAACCATGGTTGAAGAAAAAAAGATGATAGGAATTCAAGAACTTCTGATCAGTATTAGAGATCTAATAAACCTGAGAAAAAAAGAACATTCTTTCAAAGGAGCTAAAATGGGTATTTTCGTGAACAGCCAAAGGGACAAAAGTGACAGCATTGACACAAGATTCTTTCAATAAGCCAGCATACAATTTGTGAGTAGTTAGCAACAGGGACACTTCTGAGAAACAAGGCTCATTTTAGAGTTATGTCACTCTGGGCACAGGACGATTATTTGATTCAATCTCATAACTAGAAAAACTGGGTTTTTGTTTGTTTGTTTTTTCTGGACAATGTGCCTCTAAAAATGGAATTTTATTAAATAACTCCTAGTGGTCAGAAAAACTCATCACTAAATGTTGTCCCTCACTGCTATGCCTTGTGTTGCATACCCTAAATTGAATTTGACAATTAGAGTAAAACCTTTGTTTTGAGTTACTTAATCCTACTTTCCTATCACCATTGTAGTCTGAGACCCTGTATTAGAAATGTATCATTCCTTTTTGCAGCTTCTACATCTTTCCACCCAGGACATTTGTTTGGTTGCTTCTGTAATCTCAGTAAGACGTCATTAACAATGTCCCTTGGCATGCCCCATCTCTACACTATTTATTACCAGTCCTATGTCAGCTTTCTTCTCCCTAAGAAGGCAACAGGGCCAAATCCTTTATCTTTCTCCTATTTCTATCTAATCTTTTTCTGATCAAGCTTGATTTCATACCTAACCACCACCTATCCCTGAATAAATGAGATTCACTGTAACATGTATTTGCTTTTAAATACATTTATTATCACATTGTCATACAATCCACTAATTTCAAATATTTTTATTTTTAGTTTTTAGAAAAATAATAATAATCAGTAGCTTCTTAGAGTGTTCACCATGGTAAAGGTTACCAAATTTTATTTAACTACAGCCTTGTGCCTGCCATTGAAAAAGAATTAACTAAATTTTGTGATTATAAAATTATAAAAGTTATGTATCCACATGTTATTTATTCAGTCAACACAGAAACATTGTACTACCTCTTTTTAACCTAGAAGAAACTTGATTTATGTAGATCCCTGCAGATATATTCTATTAATAATATATTTGTATTCACACTATGTTTCTTTTATAAAGAAACTACTATTCATACTGCTCTGCTCTTTGTTACTTAACAGTACATCATAAAGATCTTTCCGTTTCAAACAGCGATATGCTTCATCTTTGCAAGGTCTATGTGAGGTTTCAGTGGATGCTTCTATCAATTTACTTACATAATACAGGGCAGTTCTCAGTTTGCCTGACTCCAAAGCTTATGAACATAATACCTAGATAAACCAGTGTCCACTTGTTAAATTTGACAAATGAAATTACTGAGGCCTAAACAGCGATGCTTGAGGGCACCATATAATCAGTGGACATGTTGGGTATCAGGTGCTTTTTTGTTTCCTCCTGAGTTCCAATTCAGAACTCTTTTATAATATTTTCTTTTGAAATTAGATGAACATGAGAAATCTATAGGTAGCTCTATCTGTAAAACAGAAGAGCATCTGGTACCTCAAATGGTGTTAGGGAAAAAAAGAGTGTCTACTGGTGGGTTGAATTCTAATTGCAAGATTGCTGAGGGCAAGCCCATTTTCTGTCAGAAAATGAGAAGAGCAAGATAATATATATTTTAGGGAAAATTGGGACAGAAAAGCAATCAAAGTCAGCTTATTTTCTACAGAAAATTTTGTTGTATTTCATTAATTGGATTTTAACTACTATTGTTTTTTTCTTTTTTTTTTTTTTTTTTTTTTGACGGGGCCGCATTCTGTTGCCCAGGCTGGAGTGCAATGGTGTGATCTCAGCTCACTCACTGCAACCTCTGCCTCCCAGGTTTAAGTGATTCTCCTGCCTCAGCCTCCCAAGTAGCTGGGATTACTGGCAACCATTACCACGTCCAGCTATTTTTTGTATTTTTAGTAGAGACAGTGTTTCACTGGGTTGGCCAGGTTGGTCTTGAACTCCTGACCTCAGGTGATCCACCCACCTCAGTCTCCCAAAGTGCTGGGATTACAGGCGTGAGCCAGCGCACCCAGCCCGGATTTTAACTTCTTTTCTATCCCAAAGATTCATCAATGAGAGAGAGAAAGGGAGGCATGGAGGTTTGGGTGTGGGGAGAGAGAGAGAGAGAGAGAGATTGAGAGATTGATTGATTGATTGATTTAGTCAAGTCTTGTAAACTGTGGTAGTTCAGGGCTGTGACTTAATCCCCAGGATAGGTGTGCCCTCAAGATAGCACCAGCTCAGAGTTCAAGGATCACATCTGCGGCTCTAGCTCCTGTGTTTTCATGTGTCCCATGCAGATTTCCTGTAATTTACTGTGAGCTCAGCTATGCATTAAAAAGTCATTATGATTTATCCAGTGTGTTGGCATTTGCTTTGGAAGACTTTTTTTCAATATATTTAATTAGCCATGATGTTGGAAGTAGAAGTCCTCTAAATATTTTTTTAGTAATTTTCATAATTTCTATTCAAGTATACATACAAGTGCACAAAGCATAAATGAAACTTTATGGATTTCAACATGAACAAAAAATGTAACCAGTGCCAGATCACAAGACAGAACTTCGTCAGCCTCTTAGAAGCTTCATCGTTCCTCTCGATCATTAGGCCCAAATGGAAAATAACCACTATGCTAACTTCTAACATCATCTACCTGGGTTTGCACTTTATAGAAATGGAATCAGGTAGAATGCACTCTAGGTGTTAGGCTTCTCACACTCCATGTGAGAACATAATACCCTGGACTACCATAGTGTACAGGACTTGTGATATTTGTGAGATTTATCCATAGTGTCTCTACATGTAGCTGTTCATTCTCCTTGCTGTGTAGGATTTCATTGTGCGTACATATAAAAATTTAGCCTTTTTTTTTTATGGATATTTGATTAGTTCCAGTTTGGAATTTTTGTGAGTAGTTGTATTTTAAACATTCTTCAACATATCTTTTGGTGAACACATGTACACTCTCGTATGTATCTGTGAATATGATTTCTAGGTCATAGATGTGCATATTTTTAGCCTACTTTCTATTGAATTGTCTGCATTTTATTGATTTGTTGAGCTATTTATATTTTCTGGATGTAGATATGTGGCTAGATATAAATATTGATTGTTTCTACTTTGTGACTTCTACTGTCATTGTTGCCTTTTGATGAATAAGAGTTATTAATTTTAATAGGTTAATTTTTCAAAATTTCCACTTACGGTTAGTGTTTTTTTATGCCCTTTCAAGAAATATTTGCTCACTTCAGTTCATGAAGACATTTAATATTTTCTTCTAAAAGCTTTATTTATCCTTTACATTTAGATCTACAATCCATCTGAAATTGATTTTTTGTATGATCTGATTTACTTCAACACAAATGACTTGTCTTCATCATTATTCTGCTAAAACTGTTGTGCTTTTGGAAGGTCATCAAGCAACCCTAGGGCTGTTCATATTACTGCTCATTAAATATATTTTATGGCTTCTCATGAAAACCACAAATGTTAAACTACTTAGCAAGGCTATGAAAAACTTCACAATTGTGCCCCACAATGATTTTCTAGCATCAGGGCCTATAACCCTATATTCCTCCAGAATTATTTATCCACGTCCCTTTCTAGCTATATTTTAGTGTATTTATAATGCATTTCCTTCTGCACTGCTTTTATTCTTTATTATATAAAGTCCTGCTCATGTTTCCTAGTGTGTATGTATATGTGTGTATGTATATACACATATACATATACATACATGCACATTTTATATATATTGTGTGTGTATGTATATGTGTGTGTGTATATATAGGTATATATGTATATATAGGAATGTGTGTATGTGTGTGTGTGTGTGTATAGAGAGAGAGAGCAACCAACCCCTACTCTTCAAGGCAAATTTATTACATCACTCCCTCAGCTGTTCTTGTATTTATTCCTGTTGTAATATTTTCTAGGTTGTATTCTTATGTCATCTCAATGAAGGAGATACTATTATTCTCATTTTACAAATGAGACAACTTAAGAATAGAATTAAAATGTCCAAAAAGTAAAATACAAAAATTAAATGTAGAGATTGGACGGACACATATTTTATGATCTTTCCCTAACATTTTATGATAACTGGTTTTCTAGCACTCAACATCATTTCAGGGACATTGGCGTCTTTCTAAAATGTTGTGAGAAAGGAACCAAATTACACCTCTCTTAAGTAGTAAAGAAAGCTTTTTGTTAGGCTTACTTCACTCAAACCGAAAATCTGTCTAGACATTCCAATCGTCCTAAATGAAATTTGAAAGGAGATAATGCAGGAATTGGGTGGAATCCTCACCCCTGAAGCCAGGGCCTTCCTGAAGTTCCCTTTTTCTCAGTAGGCCCTGATAAGCCCAGTGTTAAGAGTGCCTTGGAATTTAAGAGACAATAATATGCATAGTGACTGAGTCCTCCATTTGTTCTTTATAATAATACCAAGATGGAGAATTTTAAGAAAGATAGTCTAGAATGTGACACCTAGAAATTCATGATAGCAGAAATTATTGGTCAAATCAAACTGTAAACTTCTCTTCACGTGCTTTTTTATTTAGCCTCTCAGATTCCCAAAATGCTGTATTGGACTTAAACTAACAAAGCAAATGAGGTGTAGGTGAGTAATAGTTCAGCTGGCAATGCGATCTTTATTAACATTAACAGCACTTTCCTCTGCACAATCTTATAAGTTTGAACTCATGATACTTAAAGTTGCATATGTAGTGTTATTTAAAAAGTCCAGCTGAATACTGCGTTGGCATCTCCTGGTACTGTGAATTCCATGAAGCCAGTAAACTGCTCCTCAACATAGTTTACGTTCATATTCTTAAGATATCTCTTTTAAGAAAGCGAAACTTAGTGGCTATGTAATGCTCCTGCTCTGGGTAGTGGCAAATGTGATTTGAAAAAGCTTTTTGGGCAAGGAAATGAACTACTATCACCTGGGAGAAAAGCGATAGAGCCCATATCCATTATAACTTCTGGAGGCATTCTGATAGTTCTTTATTTTTTCATTTATTTTCATCCTACATTCCTTTAAGCCAAATTTTGCTTTTCACAAAGCCCTGTTCTATATGTTTGATCCTCTTATCATTCATATCTTGAGCAGCTGTATTTCTTTATGAATTCTCTATTAAAAATACTTGGCACATTTTTTATAGAGAGCTTTCTGTTTCTTGAATTATAACTATTCAAAGGGAATTTTCTGCTGAATGTTTGTGGGTGGCTTAGTTTGTAGCACGAATAGCCACATAGATATTGCTCATGTTTCTGCAGTAAAATATATATCATTTTATGGCTTTGGTTATTACCTCTTCCTTAGATTCTTCGCACTCCAGCGTTTATGTTTGTCTTACAGTATCTTCTGGTCCTGTCCTGTCTGAAGGGCAGGATAACAACCCTGTTTTCTGAAACATAGGTGATACAACTATCGTGAAATGACACCATTTTAACAAAGCTAGACAGTGTTGAATTGTGAATGCAAAAATTGAGAGTGCTATTTATTTATACAGAAACCTCTCAACTTAAGTCAGTCAACTATAATTGTTCATACTTTGTAAGAATGTTTTACAAAAATAAAACTGTTTTAGAGTTTTGTTTCATATGAAGAATTTACAGAACTTTTAAAAGCCAAGATAGTCTATTTCTTGTCTGGAGTGCTATACTAAAAATGGGAGCTGAAATAATTTCTTACTGATTACTCATAAATACAGAACCTTCAAAAATTCTGTTTGCAGTAATGTTACATTTCAGTGTGGAATCTAGCAGCTCTTGATTTGAGTCTAATTAAATGTTATTTTCCAGTATTTTTCAACCTATATAATTAAAAGTCAACTTTTTTTCAGATTACCTAGGCACACACACATATATATAAATAATGTATATAAAAATATGTGTATACACACATATATATACACACACACATATATATACACACACATAACTCTGAATTTAGGTGTTCTAATTCATGGCCTAAATTCTAGTAAAGAGTTCATTAGAAGAACATATACATAGATAAAAAAATCAAATGTAAAAAAGTAACTAGAAGAAATTGGCTCCTGGAAATCTCAGAACCTGGACCCACATATACTAGTATTTCAGTATCATATCAGGCGTCAATAACTTCTCAATAACCCCAAACACATTTTTACTCAAACATTTTTTAAACCACTTAAAATGTTATGATGGGTTTTTACTGTAACAACCCTACTACTGGGTAAATACTGAAGATCAAATATGTTAATTCATCATTCTAAGCCACAGATTGACAAACTACAGCCTGTTGGCCAAATTTGGCCAGCTCATTTATTTAAATATTGTCCATCGCCTGCTTTTACACCACAACAGTAGAGTTGAATACAGTAATTACAGTAGAGACTTTGTATCCCTCAAATCCTAAAATACTCTTGGGTCCTTTACAAAGGAAAAAAAAAAATGTTAACCATGAATCTAGGCTCCCATATGCAGGGAGGAGGAGGTAGAAAGGAAGAAAAGGAAGGAAAAGTGAGAGGGAGGGAGGGAGAGGAGAAAAGGAAAGAAAAGAAAAAGACAACTGGTTATATGTTTCTCATCTAGCAAATTTAATGTAGAATTAAATCTGCCCAACTGGTATAATTCCAATGTCATGTATTTCCAATAAATGAATCAATGGTAAATCTCATATTCATTGGATCAAACTGGCTCAAAACCAAACATATACTGTAACCAGGCCACTATCTTTGAAATCAACTAGTGACAAAGGAGTAAGTCTACTTTCTCAGTCTCCCGATTAAAAACTTATTGATAGGTTCTAGTGTCAGTTAGGAAGGAATAAGTACACTCCATTCTGTCTTTCCCATTGATGAAAGGTGAAAGGAAAGGAAAACAAAATTCATAAAGCAACTATAAGATGCCTCTAAAAGTAAAGAAAAGTAGGTGAACTGGGTAGAGATAATCAAAACTCAAAGAATGACCATACTTTGGAGAGTTAGTTTACTTTATTTCTTCTATTTGCTTATTTGTTTGTTTTGACTTCTGTATCTTCTTAGTCATATATATCTCTTGGATATTGAAAAACTACAGACAAAAAAAAAGACTGGTTGGAGGACTTGGAAGACAGTTTATTACAGAATAGAGCTCTTTGAACCTTCACTGTCTGCCCCTAATGAAGCTGCAGCCCTGTAGCAGGCAAAAGTAGTGGCAACAACAAGAGTGTGGGATATGATGCTAACAGCGAAGGTTCTCTCAGGGTCTCTTCTCCTACCAGTCTGTACTCAGGAGGAGCAGTTTTGGGAATGGCACAACAAGCTCAGGAGTTGAAGGCTGTTTTTAGGAGAGCACTAGAAAGGGGCCCAGTGAACATGATATGCTTATATTCATTCTTGAGAGTCAGAATAAATAGGCACAGCTTTTTTCAAGAAACTTGGCATAATATGTTAAGGGCCATGCACATGTTCTCATTCATTGATATAATAATTTGTGGAAATTTGACTTGAGGAAAAAATCCAAATAATTTAAAAAGCAAGGAAAAAGTAAAAGATATGTATTGGAGCCTTATTACATAAATGAAATAGTTTCACCACATAATCAAATGAATTATGTTAAAAACAAAGATGTTAACTCAAATTGTGTTCAACCATTCATGGGATCATTGTGGAAAGTAGAGAAGAAATTAAAATGCATATAAAATAGTACTACATGAAAAAATGCTTTCAAGTTGGATCTGAGATATTCATAAAATACTTGAACAATGAAAAAGGTAGTTTTTAAGATTTTATAGTATTAATGATGTTGTGGTGTTTTAAAACTTCATAATGATTTCGTTTGTACTTGGAGTATAGAAATTAGTTTGAAAAATGAAGCATGTTTGTAATCCTTAATTATATATTGAAGGAGGTATTTTAGCATCAGAGATGTTTGTAAACTGAAACAAAATAACATAGGTAGATATGCAATGATGGAAAACATTTTGAAATATGTATCAAAATTCTTAATGTTTTTTCATAAATAATAATTTGAAAAATATCTACCAAGAAAACTAACAAAGTGTACCTTTCAGTTTTCTATTCCAGAAATAATTAACTAACACTTTTTTTTCCTGATCTTTTTAATTTGGCTGAAAAGCTACCTTGTTATAAAGCAGGCTGGAAAGGTTGTTGGGATAAAAATAATCAAATGGTCCATACTTCTAAAATCTCTGGTCTATGATTTTTTTAATTTCGCAGAGTTTTGCACTTACATCTCTGGATGGGGGTGGAAGTGGAAGTGAGTGACAAGAGCAAGGCATGTCAGTTCCAGTCATGTTCTTCACTCATGAGACATTTAAGATACTAACAGTCCTGGAACTCAATTCAGTTCCTTAAATACTGACTACCTGCTGTGAACCAAGCATTGACCAAATTCTTTGAATTCAGAGAAGTGATAAACCTTATGGTTACCTTCCAGAAGAGACAGGCACAATACAAATAATACAATGTGATAAGTGCTTACAAAAAAAAAAAAAAAAGAATATATTAAATGATATGTAAAGACAAGTGACATGATAGCCAACTCTTACTGGACTTTGGGGCAGGTCAGACAATAGCAACCAAGTGACACTGAGTTTATCCTTGAAGCTCTGGGCAAAGAAGATCAAGATGAAGAGACTAGAACCATGAAAAACTTTGTGTTATTTGGAAGAGAACACAGATAATATTTCAGATGCTCTTGGAACTACTCAGATTAGAGGCGATATAAGTCCAAGTCAAGTCAATGGAGATAGATGTGAAAAGTCAGATTTTGGAATTATTTGGGAAGTAGAACCTACCAACTCTGGTGACTAAATAAGAGAAGCAAAGATGACTTCTAATTTCCTGGTTTGGAATATTAGTCAAAATTGATAGCATTAGTTTACATCTTGCAAACTTTAACTCTACTGCTGTATTGATGACCAATTTCCACAGAACACTATTTAGTGCCATATTTAATTTCATCTTGATGAAATAGCTAGTCTTTAAGCTCCTAAAAGATATAGAAGCATATTTCCCACATTAAAAATATTCAATAAATACCAGTTGTTCATCATTGATTTGCCTCAGGATGTATGTTTATATGCAGATAATTACTTTTGGATTTGTGTTAGTCTTACTAAATATCTGAATTATACAAAAATTCTGCAACTAAAAAACCCATTCTGTCACGAAGATGCCATGAAATATGTTTATATACCAATGCTATTTAATATGCCCAGAGTACAAAGCTTGATTTTGAGGACCTGTAGGTTGTCTCATAGGGACTCATGTATGAAGCTATAGGCAATCACATTCAATACTAGTCAGTCACATAATCTTTGCATAATGGTATTAAAGCCTACAAACTCAGAAAATTTGAATCTCTTATCAAAGGAGACACATTTACAGTCAAATAACTAAAAATAAGCTGGCAATTTGGAAATGAATTAATTTTCCAATATATGGGATTCGTTGCAGTAATTTTTGAGCTCTAGTGAAACTCATTAAAAGTCTGAAAACTAGATAAATGAGTAAGGCAGAAATAAAGAAGTTCTTTGCCACTTTGGGAGGCCGAGGCAGGTGGATCACTTGAGGTCAAGAGTTCCAGACAAGCCTGGTCAACATAGTGAAACCCCATCTCTACTAAAAATACAAAAATTAGCCGGGCATGGTGGCATGCACCTGTAATCCCAGCTGCTCAGGAGGCTGAGGCAGGAGAGTTGCCAGAACCTGGGAGACAGAGGTTGCAGTGAGCCAAGATCATGCCACTGCACTCCAGCCTGGGCAAAAAAAGAGAGACTCTGGCTAAAAACAAAACAAAACAAAAAAACTTTACAACTGAGAACAATGATACAATGTACCAGAATATCTGGGACACAGCTAAAGCAGTGTTAAGGGGGAAATTTATAGCATTAAATGCCCACATCCAAAAGCTGGAAAAGACCTCAAAAAAAGAAAAGCCAGAAAGTTTTCAAATTGAAACCCTACCATCACAACCAAAAGAACTAGAGAACTAAGAGCAAACAAATCCGAAAAGCTAACTGAAGACAAGAAATAACCAAAATCAGAGCCGAACTGAAGGAGATAGAGACAAAAAAACCCTTCAAAATTTAATGAATCCAGGAACTTTTTTTTTTTTTGAAAAAATAGACCACTATCTAATAATAGAATAATAAAAAGATTCATATAAACACAATCAGAAATGGTAAGGGGATATTACCGCTGACCCCACAGAAGTACAAGGAACCAACAGAGAATACTACAAACACCTCTCTACATGTAAACTAGAAAATCTAGAAGAAATGGATAAATTCTTGGACACATACACCCTCCCAAGACTGAACCAAGAAGAAACTGAATCCCTGACTAGACCAATAACAAGCTCTGAAATCGAGGCACTATTAAATAGCCTATTAACAAAAAAAAACAAAAAACAACAAAAAAAAACCCAGGACCAGATGGATTCATAGCTGAATTCTAACTGAGGTACAAAGAAAAGCTAGTACCATTTCTACTGAAACTGTTCCAAAAAATTACAAAAGGAGGGACTCCTCTCTAACGCATTTTGTGGGGCCAGCATCATCCTGATACTAAAACCTGGCAGAAATACAACAACAAAAATTTTAGGTCAATATTGTTGATAAACATAGATGCAAAAATCCTCAACAAAATACTGACAAACTGAATCTGAGAGCACGTCAAAAAGCTTATCCATCACAATCAAGTAGGCTTCATCCCCGTGATGCAAGGTTGGTTCAACATACACAAATCATTAAATGTGATTCCTCACATAAACAGAACTAAAGACAACAACCACATGATTACCCAATAGATGCAGAAAAGGCCTTCAATAGACTTCAACATTCCTTCATGTTAAAAGACCCCAATAAACTAGGTATTGAAGGAACATACTTCAAAATAATAAGAGTCATATATGACAAACCCACAGCCAATATCATATTGAATGGGCAAAAGCTGGGAGCATTCCCCATTGAAAACTCACACAAGACAAGGATTCCCACTCTCACCATTACTATTCAACATAGTATTAAAAGTTCTGGCTGGAGAAATCAGGCAAGAGAAAGAAATAAAAGATATTCAAATAGGAAGAGAGGAAGTCAAACCATCTTTGTTTAAAGATGACATGATATTGTATCTATAAAACCCTATAGTCTCAAACCCAAAGCATCTTAAAATGATAAGCAATGTCAGCAAAGTTTCAGAATACAATCAATGTGAAAAAATTGCTAGCATTCCTATACACCCACAACAGGCAAGTCGAGAGCCAAATCATAAATGAACTCTCATTCACAATTGCCACAAAAAGAATAAAATACCTAGAAATACAACTAACAAGGAAAGTGAAGGACCTCTTCATGAAGAATTATAAACCCCTGCTCAATGAAATCAGAGATGACACAAAACAGGTAGAAAAACATCCCATGCTCATGGATAGGAAGAATCAATATTAAAATGGCCATACTGCCCAAAGAAATTTATAGACTAATACTATTCACATTAAATTACCATTGACACTGTCACAGGGTTAGATAAAACTATTTTAAATTTCATATTGAACCAAAAACAGCACTGATATGGTTTGGCTGTGTTCCTACCCAAATCTCATCTTGAATTGTAGCTCCCATAATTCCTACATGTTGTGGGAGAGGGCCGGTGGGAGATAATTGAATCATGCGGGTGGTTTCCTCCATACTGTTTGCAGTGTAGTGATGAAGTCTCACCAGATCTGATGATTTTATGAGGGGAACCCTCTTTCACTTGATTGTCATTCTATCTTGCCTGCTGCCATGTAAGACGTGCGTTTTGCCTTCTGCCATGATTGTGAGGTCTCTCCAGTCACATGGAACTGTGAGTCCATTAAACCTCTTTTTCTTTATAAATTACCCAGTCTTAGGTATGTATTAATCCTCAGCATGAAAATGGACTAATACAAGCCCAAATAGCCAAGACAATCTTAAGCAAAAATAACACAGCTGGAGGCATCATGCTACCTGACTTCAAACTACACTATAAGGATATAGTAACCAAAACAGCATGGTACTGGTACAAAACAGACACATAGACCAATGAACAGAAGGGATAACTCTAAGATTACACACTTACAACCATCTGATCTTCAACAAATTTGACAAAAACAAGCAATGGGGAAAGGATTCCCTATTTAATAAATGGTGCTGGGAGAACTGGCTAGCCATGTGCAGAAAATTGAAACTGCACCACTTCCTTACACCTTATACAAAAATTAACCCAAGATGGATTAAAGACTTAAGTGTACAACCCAAAACTGTCAAAACCCTAGAAGAAACTCTAGGCAATACCATTGTGGACATAGGCACAGGCAAAGATTTGATAACTCAAACAACAAAAGCAATTGCAACAGAAGCAAAAATTGACAAATGGGCTCTAACTAAACTAAAGAGCTTCTGCACAGCAAATGAAACTATCACCAGAGTGAACAGACAACCTACAGAGTGGGATAAAATTTTTGCAGTCTATCTGACAAAGGTCTAATATCAAGTCTATATGAAACTTAAGCAAATTTACAAGTAACAAATAACCATATTAAAAAGTGGGCAAAGGGTATGAACTGACACTTCGCAAAAAAAGACATACATGTGGCCAAGAAACATGAAAAAAAGTTCAACATTATTGATCATCAGAAAAATGCAAATAAAAATCACAATGAGATACCATCTAATGCCAATCAGAATGGCTGCTATGAAAAATAAAAAAAATGAAAGATACTGGTGATGTTGTGGAGAAAAGGAAATGCTTTTACACAGTTGATCAGAGTGCAAATTGGTTCAACCATCGTGGAAGACAGTGTGGTCGTTCCTCAAAGATCTAGAAGCAGAAATACCATTTGATCCAGCAATTCCATTACTGGGTATATACCCAAAGATATATAAATCATTTTATTACAAAGATACATACACACACATGTTCATTGCAGCTCTATTCACAGTAGCAAAGACATGGAGTCAACCCAAATGCCCAGCACTGACAAACTGGTTAAAGAAAATGTGGTACATATATACCATGGAAAACTATGCAGCCATAAAAAGGAACAAGATCATGGTCTTTGCAGAGACATGGATGGAGCTGGAAGCTGTAATCCTCCAAACTAGCTCAGGAACAGAAAACCAAACGTTGCAAGTTCTCACTTGTAAGTGAGTGCTGAACGATGAGAACACATGGATACGTGGGGGAAACAACACACACTGGGGCATGTTGGGGGTGGGGGGTAGGAGAGCATCAGGAAGAATAGCTAATGGATGCTGGGATTAATACTTGGGTGGTGGAATAATCTGAGCAGCAAACCACCATGGCACACATTTACCTATGTAAGAAATCTGTGCCTCCTGCCCATGTGTCCCGGAACTTAAAATTTGAGAGAAAAAAAGATATGAACAACCTGTGCATTGAAAATCACAAAACTACTGAGAGTAAATCCTAAATAGAAGTACACTGTGTTCATGATTGTGGTGACTCAGAATTATTAAGATGTCAATTATCTTCAAATTGGTTTGGAAATTCAGAGCACTACCAGTCAAACTTTCAGTGGACATTTTGGACATTGACAAGCTTATTCTAAAATGTAAAAAAAAAAATTAAGAAAATACCAAAACTAAATAGCCAACACAGCTATGGGTTTTGTTTTGATAGCTAAATCTCCACTGAACAGTTTATGTAAGTACAGTTGTATAGGTAGTCCTGGGTGCAGAGACATATATAAAACCTTATTCCTCATCTCAAATTGCTTAAAAACCTATCTGGGCATATGACACAAACAATAATATAACAGTGGAGAGATTCTGAAGAGGTTTTGGAGTCAGAAGAAAATGTTCTAAATTCCCAGCTTTTCTCCACATTTCACTTTCGTGAGCAACATCTGGCACATAAATGTCATTTCCAGCTGCCCTTCTCCTGAACGACTTTCTCAGTTCTACAACCATGAAAACAGACTATGATAAAATGTTTAATGACAAGTGCTGTTGGTATTCCAAGGAAGAAGCAATAACTTATCCCTGAAAGAAGAGTAGGGGCACATTCTTACAAGAGACCTGCAGCTTTCCAAATGAGCATGAAACAGGGATGTGTGTCTTAGGTCCTTAGGTCTCTGCCAGCAAAGCTCTTTCTCCCCTTAATAGAAACATCAAACCAATAACTTCCTGACCTGGTGTAAGCTCTTGATGGACTTAAACTAATTTTCATGTTGCCATCACAACCTGAAGTCTGTCTCTGGCCACCTAAGGTATTTGTTTGATGTGAAACCCAACATAAAAGTGATACGGCTTGAAATTGATAATGAGGCTCTGGGATTATATTTCTCTTTTTTTTTGAGTTTATCAAAGTTGTTTGCTTTTAACACATTCTAAAAATTGCACGAATAGAGATTATATTGGTGAATAAAAATTAAGGTATGTTTTAAACCTATATATAAAAGGTCTTAAGGGATAGTTCTACTAAATCAGACGATTTGAATGTATTCTAATACACTTTTCTAGGATAATTATTTGTGATTACAAAGAATACTATTCTTTATCCAAAATCAATTTTTTTTGTAGTTGATGTAATTATTTATAAATACAGGTAGAACCAAGGGCATTTTCATATGGCATGGAATAGATTTTTATTTTTCAAAGTTGAGAACAGAGTGAAGTTTGCTAGTGAAACTGCTTTGGTAAATACCATCAGTTCTGATGACAGATTATTTTCAATAATCCCAGGCAATTTTGTTCCACTGCTGTTATGTTACGTGATAGCAAATTAAAATGATAAAATGTCTTTATCTCTTTCCTGCAGCTGTTTTAGCAATCCTATAAAATGAGTTTATACTGTCAGCTGTAACTGCCTAGAAATATATAAATACAGGTGTCATTGTTCCTTAAGTATTCCACTAGTCAGCATACTGTGTAGACAATCTAAGGGTCCATTTCTAAATAAAATGTTTCTGTGTCTGTTTTTCAATTATTTAAAAAGATACAGTCTTTGGTTTGCCTGGTGTCAGGGTCATTTCACCATATATATTATGGTAAATTACTATAATAGGAGTACTTAGCATGTCTCATTAGAGTAAAAAGGAAAAACAGATTGGATAGAAATAATTTAAAAAATCATTCTTTCTTCTCTCTAGTGTGTATGCCCTTACTACCATCAGGGGAGCTTATTAACCTTTCTCCCATTGTAAATGTTTCCAGAAAGCAGAACTGAATTGAAGAAGCTGTGCAGCCAAACAAGCTTTCTCTCATTCTACTGAAGTTAAATATTTCTTTTTTAGACAATTTAAATGGGAGCATTTAAATATAAATTTGGATTTAGTTTTGTTCTCCTCGATACACTTGTATGTGCAGTTTATTTTCATTTATGTGTATGTTGTTTTATACTTAGGAGCCTTATATCCTTTTCTGAGATCTTTTGTACTAAACTGGTGGTTTCATTAAAAAAAAATTTTTTTTGATTGAATTCTTACTTGAAGTACAAGTAGCATTGAGCCTACCAGGAATTGATTTCATAGATTCACTGAAGGTCTACCATCTCTCTCTGGTCACTTTGTAGGCACAACTCTTTTTCTACAAACTGTACTCCATCATTTTCAATATTCACTTTTTTATAGGTAAGATTCTTGGAACATGTTCATCTTAATTGCATCTTTGCCAGTTACATAGCATTGTTGCACATTCTGGTTCAGTGTCCCATCTTATTTCTTATCACTCTTCCCTAAGTATCTTAGTTAATATTAGACAATTATTTGTAAATATATTCAGTGCTGTTGTGTAAAATGGTATTGTTATGCATCCAATTTGGAGTATGTACATAGATTCTGACTAGGCTATTTTTGTAAAGGGAGTCAGTGTGAGATTGCATTCAATTAACTTGCCTGTAGGCTTCCAAGGGAGATGAAGCAAATGAAATGATGCCTTGACAAAAAGGTAGATGTATGTTCTGCACAACCAGAACCTGAAACTGGAGCCATTAACCCCACCTGATGTTAGTGTATTGATCTTACAACCAAACAAAAAGATCTCAGTTTGAGGCCCTAGTAGCCATATGTAATGATCTGTTTGACTGGTGGTCTCTTAATTCTTCCAACCTGTTTCCTTATCTGTACAGCGAGAAAAAATAGAACACTCTCATGAAGACATTGTAAAAATTAAATAATATACAAAAAACATTTAGCAAAGTGGATACTCTATAGTATATACTTAAAAATGTAAGTTTTTTCTGTAGATACCATTAATACCTCTATTACCATTATTGTTATAATGATGACAAACTTACCTTGATTGTCATTCATTTTTCCTTTTATTTTTTCTTCCACTTGTGATGCTGAGCCACAACTTGAGATTTAAAATCATCAAAAACATACTCATCTATAACAAGGAAAGCAGGTAGTTTTATGTCTAATATAAATGTACTTATGATGATGCCAAAAGAAATACTCATCAATTCAGTGTCACAAGAATATACCAGAGTAATCAAATATTTTATGATACAAATACAAATTATTCAGGCCTGGGACTGCTTTTCCAAGAAATGTATTGGCCCTTGATGTTGCCAAACTGTACTGTAGTAGTCGCTGCCAGTACAATAATCCGTGATTGAGTGATTCTAAGAGTTCCACATAAGGAAAGTTTTTAGAACATAATGAAAGCCTAGAGTAACAGCTCCTGTCTCTCCTTTTCCTTCTGAATCTATTCTAGAAAGCGACTGTGGACAGAATTAGAACTTTTCTGAGATGTCTACAAAATGTCAAAGATAAATTGTCTTTATTACTCTCAATGGGCATTTATTCATCTACCTGCTCATTTATTCATTCATAAACTCATTTCATGGGTTTATATTAAGTGCACAGCATTTTGCTGGACTTTGAGGATATTCTGATAGTGTGGCAACTCAGGCTTTTCCTTTATGGAGCTTACACACTGGTAGAGAAGATAGACGTTGAGCTTTTAATGAAAGCCTAAGGAGCGAAATGAAAGGACAAGTAGAAGATATAATAGATACATGTAGAAGGGGACATTTAACTTGACAGGAGCAGTAGAAAAGGAAATCAAAGGTATATTGTGGAATAATTATATAAGTAGGGTAAGTGGACTCAAACGGGGGGTGAGTTAGGCATCGTGATAATTTTATAAAAAGGATGAGTTTAATTTGTAAATAAGCAAACAAAGCTCATCATATTGCTGGAAAATGTGTCAGAAAAACTGTGTAATAAAAGTTTTTGCTGATAGGATGTAATTTATATGGTAGCTGGTGGAAAGCAACAAGGCAGTTTGAATGACAAACACAACTTATGTTTTAAAATGTTCTGTTAGTCTGTCAAACAGTATACGGATTTTGATGGGGAGAAGTCAGAAAGAGAACAGCTTCCTTAGGAATTAACTAATGATAGGTGAGGTAAAGATGCTGCTAGCTGAAGTCAGGGCCCTGAAACATGGACTTCATTGATTCAGAGATTTGGTTATTCAGCTATTATGGGTTATTTGACACAGGCATGGAGACGTATATTTCAAATTATGTCTTCTATTTTCAGTAATAGTCAGTGATTCTTAGACGTGGTCTTTTGTTCCCATTTCTTACCAACATCTGGTTGTGTTAGGACCTAGATTAATTTTCTGACCTTTACAACTACAAGGTCTGTGTAGAAAATAAGTCAGGGAGCATCATTCCCTATACAGGAGCATAGACTGCTGGGAACACCACTGCTCGAGCTTGGCTGCCCAATGGAAGCACCTGTGATGTCTGAGTCTCACTCAAGAGGATTTAATTGATTAGGTATGGGATTCAGCTTGGACACAAGGATTTTTCTTGAAATTCCAGGTAATTGTAATATGTGACAAAATTTGAGAACTACTGAATGAGAGTGTGTTCTTGTCTAAACAGAGTAACGCAAGTGCAAAGGACAAGTTCCTCCTTCCTCTCTCTCTTCACTTCTTCCCCTTCCCTCCCTCCTTCGCTCCCTCCTCTTTTTCCTTCCTTTTCTTCCCTCCTTCCTAGAAAGATGTAGCATTTATTGAGCACCTATCAGGTGCTAGGAAAATACAAGGCAAACAAGACAGTCCCTAACCCGATGTTTACAGTTTAATTAAGTTTGTATTATGGCTTCATGCTTTGATTCTGGCCTCACCTGACCGTGTATTGCTCATGAAGCTGGGCCCTAGACACAAGAGCCTCTCAGTCCTCAGTGTACCATGTTCTGTGATGCTATGATGGCTTTCCACAGGAGGTTGTTTCTCCCATGCCAGTTACCTCCTCCTACTGCTTGATCTCAGTTTAATCCTCACAGCCTTTAGTATAGGAGTTAAAAAATAAATTATTTAGGTAGATAGGGTACAGGAATCCTCAGTAATATTTTTCTTTTATTAAAAAGCAGCCCCCAAATTATTTCTTTTCTAACAGAAAACAGCCTGAAAAATCAAGCTGCAAGCATAGATAAGCAAGCTGGAAGCTTGCATAGGTGAATGCCAGCAGCTACACCAGAAGCCAGGTATATCCAACATGGAGGTTTTCTCTTCCCTTCTCCTTCTCTTCCACCATGTGTGCAAGTGTCATGGCACCTGCCAAGTGGGAACCCCATCTGCATAATAAAAGATTAGGGTGGGATGGCCATCCTCTTTGGGGATTATGTAAATGGCACACCTGGTCAAACCAATCCACTACACCCTGTGTAAATCAGACACCACCACCTCAAGCTCTTCTAGAATATCAACCGCATCCCACCCCAAACCTGGAAACCAACTTGGGCACTCCTTTCCTCTGCATGAGGAAGCTCTCTCTGCTTTCTTTTGCCTATTGAACTTTCTGCTCTTAAAACCCACTCTGTGTGTATGTCCATGTCTTTGTTTTCCTTAGCACGAGACAACAAACCTTGGGTATTTCTCCAGTCAAATGATGTGGCTTCACCTTGACTTTCCTGCCTGGGTCCAATCTCCTTTTATTATACCATACACTTTAGTTACAAACATCATGGATGTATTTTATTCTCATGTATTTT
Source organism: Colobus angolensis palliatus (assembly GCF_000951035.1). Taxonomy (NCBI): domain Eukaryota; kingdom Metazoa; phylum Chordata; class Mammalia; order Primates; family Cercopithecidae; genus Colobus; species Colobus angolensis. Next base: position 1,705,175 of record NW_012116055.1, read on the forward strand.
ATGTTTATTTTCCAAGGAAGCAGAAATCAACAGCAAGGAACCTGCCATTGGGGTCTTTAATAAATGCTTAATAAAATAATTATTGAATGAGTGAAATAATTACACATGTGAGTGAGTATGAGTCTGTCCTTGCTTTATAACCAACTACCCTAAAACTTAGTGGTTTAAAGCAATAACCATTTTATGACTTCTTGTGATTCTGAATGTTAACTGAGCTCACCTGAGTGTTTCTTCTATTCCATGTGATGTGAACTGGGAATACAGCCATCTGGGGTCTCCCCTAGTCTGGAATATTTAAGATGGCTCATGTACATGTCTGGTGCCTTGGGAGGGGAAGAGAGGAGGACTGGTTAGGTTGGCGTAGTGGGGCTGCTCTAGGCCTCTCTTCCTATGGAGTCTCAAATTATTTCTGTTTCCATGTGGCCTCTGCACCTAGTTTCTCCAGCAGGTTTCTTAAAGCATCTCAGGGTTTCCAACACAAACATTCCAAGAGAGGAAGTGAAAGCTGCCAGGTTTCTTAAAGTCTGGGTGGAAAGCCGGTACATGTCACCAATATTTTATTGGCCAAAGCAGTCACAGGCCCATTCCAAAATCAGTGAGAAAAACAAAAATAAAAATACAGACCTCCCCTCCTTATGGGAGAGTCACAAAGAAGTGGAGAGCATTTTTAAATCATCACAGAATGTTAGTCCAGTATTTGTCACATTTCTCTGTTTATATTTTCTTTAGGTGCTCATGGGGTCTTTTTGTTGTGGTGAGAACACTTAACATGAAATCTACACTTTTAACATATTTTTAAGTGGACAATATATCGTTAACTGTAGGCACAATGTTGTAGAGTGAATTTCCAGAACTTACTTATCTTTGACAACTGAAATTGTATGTAACTGATTAGCAACTCCTCATGTTCTTCTTCCCCCAGCCCTTGGTATCCACCTTTCTACTTTCTGCTTCTATGAGTTTGACTATTTTAGATACCTCATATAGGTGGAGTCATGCCGTATTTGTTCTTCTGTATCTAGCTTATTTCACTGAGCATAATGTCCTCCAGATTCATTCGTGATATTGCATATTGTAGAATGTTTTCCTTTTGAAGGCTGAATAATATTCCATTGTATGTACATACCACATTTTCTTTATCCATTAATCTGTTGATGAACGTTTTTGTTTTCACATCTTGACTATTGTTAATCTACAAGGAACACGGGGTTGTATTTATTCTTTTGAGATCCTGATTTCTTTTTTTTTGTATATAGACTCAGAAACTAGATGACTAGATCATATGGTTGTTCTATTTTTATTTTTTTGAGGCACCTCTGTAGTGTTTTCCATAACAGCTTTACCATTTTGCATTCCCACAAACACTGTACAGGGGTTTCAGTTTCTCCACATCCTTGCCAACATGTGACAAAAGAATCAATCAACAGGGTGAAAAGGCAGTTCACAGAAAGGGAGAAAATTTTGGCAAACTATATACTGATAAGAAGTTAATTTCAAAAATATGTAAGAAACTCCTACTAACCATTGTCCAAAAATGCAATAACCTGATTAAAAAATGAGCTAAGGTTTTAAATAGACATTTCTCTAAAGAAGACATATAAATGGCCAGCAGGTGTATCAAAAGATGCTCAATGTCACTAATCATTAGGGAAATGCAATTCAAAACCACAATGAGATAGCACCTTGCACCTGTTAGAATGGCTGTTATCACATACGCAAAGGGCAAGAGTTGGCAAGGATGCGGAGAAATTGGAACCCTCTATTTTCATTAAAACAAGCCAAATCTGACTCACGGTTCCCATTTTTCCAGGCTACTGGAAATGTTAACATCAGCCTTTCTTGAAGATCCCTCTACCAGAGTTTAGTGCAGTGCTAAGGTACTGAGGGTGCTGTGTGATCAGCAGCCAAGCAGTCCTCACTGTTCAATGAGAACACCCATTATGGCAACAACCCTGGTCCCTTTGGGGGCAACTATTTTGAGCCTGTGCGCCGTGGAGTATGGGGTACTATGTATCAGCCATGGAGCGTGGGGTGCTGTGTATCAGCCATGGAGCGTGGGGTGCTGTGTATCAGCCATGGAGCGTGGGGT
>NW_012116055.1:1707393-1723834 GCF_000951035.1 Colobus angolensis palliatus
TGTATCAGCCATGGAGCGTGGGGTGCTGTGTATCAGCCATGGAGCGTGGGGTACTGTGTATCAGCCATGGAGTGTGGGGTACTATGTATCAGTGAAAATGCTTGTGCCTGGAGTTTGCTTTCCTCAAAATTATTCTATTTTGAGGTTTTTCTGTTTTGTTGTTTTTCCTAAAACAGACGTATTTATTTCTGCCTTGTGATAGGAGGAATGGACATCTCTAACTCCTCACCGAAAATATCATCACCTCTTCTTTGATTTGTTTTAGGACTGGGACTAGTTTTTTTGTCTTGCTGTAAGGGCTCCTTTGCCTAGTTTAGTCTCCTCCTTTTTTTGCCCCTCTGTTTAACTTTTTATTTGATATAATTTTAGAAAATTTTCAAGATTAGTACAAAGAATTCCCAAACTCCTTTCATTAAAATTCTCTAAATGTTATGATTTTCTCCGTTACTATCTCTGTTTCTATCTTTAAATCTCTGTTACACAATTCACATCACTTTATGTGGAATAGTTCATGTCTCTATGTGTACAGTTCAGTGCGTACTTCCAAAAGACAAGAATGTTCCCTTGCATAACCACACTGTAATAATTAAAACTGGTGCTGGGCATGGCAGCTCACACCTGTAAGCACTTTGCAGCACTTTGGGAGGCCAAGGCGGGCTGTTCACCTGAGGTCGGGAGTTCGAGACCAGCCTGACCAACTTGGAAAAACCCCGTTTCTACTACAAAAAAATTAGCTGGGTGTGGTGGTCCATGCCTATAATCACAGCTACCCAGGAGGCTGAGGCAGGAACATTGCTTGAACCCGGGAGGCAGAGGTTGCAGTGAACGAAGATCATGCCATTGCACAACAAGAGGAAAACTCTATCAAAAAAATTAATTAATTAATTAAATAACACTGGGAAATTCACTGATACATATTCAGAGTTTTTCGGTTGTCCCAATATTATCCTTTACACTGAAGGAAGTTTCCAAATCATGCATTGCATTCAGGTATCCTGTCTCTGTAGTCCTTTTATTCTGGACGGCTCTTTAGTACTTCTGTGTCTTTAATGGCATTTACATATTTGGGGAGTACTGGCTTAGTATGTTGTGGAATGACTGTTAATTTAGGTTTGTCTGATGTTTCCTCATGCTTGAATTCCTATTATTCAGTGTTGATGGGAATAGCCACAGAAGCATTGTGCTCTTGGTTTTTCATATCCAGAAGAATTATTGATGTTATCTCTGATCAATTGGGGTTTCTGCGTTGTAAAGTTATTTTATTTTATAATTAATAAATATATTGTATAATTAATATTTTGAGACCAGACAACTATTCTATTCCTCATTGCACTTTTACTTTATAACATCTGTTGATATTTTTGCCCTGAATCAATTTTTATCATGATGTTTGCCAAATGTTGATTCCTCTTTGTCTTTCCGTACAACTGTGCCAGTTTATCCTGTTGGGATGTGAGCCAGATACTGAGAATTATGTCTAAGTAGAGCATGTTAGGTTGACTATAGCAAATAAGCAGGAAAAGGAAAAGTAGGCCTGAGAGACGTTTTTCTCAGCCCCAAATGAACACCTCATTTTCATGATTCCCTTATAAACAGGGCTGGTAGATTCTTATGTAAAATCCTGCCTTATCATCTATATTTTTATCTGGTAGTTGTGTGTGTGTGTGTGTGTGTGTGTGTGTGTGCATATGTACATATAATTTTACAGTGCTTAATATTTTATGCTTTACTGTGTGTAAATTTATACCTCAATAGTTAGAGCCACAAGGCAAAAACAAATAAAAGTCTAACTTAGCTGCACAGGTACCTAGTATTACATATGCCTATAAGCATTGCATAAAACTTTAAAAATCTATGCTGTATCCTGAATTAGAAGATATAGCTAACATAAAGATAATGTAATATTATAAAGTCAGAACTGTATCTCTATAGTGACATGTAGGGGGCACTTAACAAACTATTTTCAGATGAAGAAATTAAAGCCATTGTTTCTCAAAAGTCTTTTTCTGAAAGAAATCCTTGAGGCTTATCCTACAGAAGCATCACCAGTACTGTTTGGACTCTGGCTTCCACTTGAGTGTGGCCAATGGAAGAGCAGAACAAGAAGGACAGAGGATGAGTTGATTTTTTTCCACCTCCCTCTAAACCTGGGCACATTGATTCTAGTCTATCTCTCTCTCTAATATTATAGCTCCTTCTAGGAACTTCTATGACTCTAGCTTTCATCAAGTTACTACTCTGTCTTTATCATTCTTTTATGATGAATGTCTAGGACATTTTTATTGATTTTCTGCCACACAAGAACTTATGTTTATTTTAAAGAGAGAGAGAGAGAGAAATTGGTCAGAACAACAATATATAAGCATAAGAATTTTAAGGGCATCTTACATTCTATCCTAATGGCAGCATAATTCATAGGAACAAAGAGTTGTCTTGCTGCCTGCAATAGAGGGAGGGTATTTTTATAGACCAGCACGTCTTGTGAAATATATAATATGAAGGAAGACAGCTTGGCCAGTCTTTGCTGTAGTCTCTGGACTTCCTGTGTTTTGGACTGGCATTCCCTGTATGGTATGGAGTCATAACTTCTAATATGAGGATCCTCTGTTTTGGGGCCAGAGATTACTTCGCTTATTCTAACTTATTAGTTATTTTCATATTTTCTTCAAAATGCCAACTAGTTGCGTGTAATCTATGCAGATTCAGTGGGCCCCCAAATTCCATTGGGGAGATTGTGGCCTCTGCTACAATCTTTTCGCGCAGACTTGCCCTGTTCAGGGAGTCTGAGGCTAGAATGTGATTTCCACAGTTCCTTTCACTCCCTTCCACTTTTACTTGTCCCAGTATTCTTCAATATTTCTTATTGCTTTCTTTTCTCAACACCTTTACAACTAGTCTTCTCATTAAATTATCTTCAAAACCTCACCTTAGTTACTTGCATTTTCTCCCAAGACCCTGATGGATGCAGTAACACAAGGATAGACTCAGAAAGCTGAAGTTCCTATTAAATAGCTAATGAGTGATAAGTGAAAGGAAACTGATCTGGGGAGAGTGTGGACCCACCTGTTTATATTGTTTTCATCTTGTGATGCCCTGGCTATAAAATATCCAATGAAATCCAGCAGGAGTTACTGTTTATCCTCCTGGAAGCTTGTGGATGTATATTTTTTCTGTTCCATGCAAAAGTAGGTGCATGGCTGGGTGCTGTAGCTCACACATATAATCCTGGCATGTTGAGATATCAAGGTGAGAAGATTCCTTGAGCCCAGGAGTTTGAGACCACCTTGGGGAATATAGCAAGACCCATCTCCACAAAAAATATAAGATTCAAAAATTAGCCAGGGGTAGTGGTATGTGCCTGTAGTCCCAGTTATTAGGAGACTGAGGCAGGAGGATTGCTTAAGCCTGGGAATCTGAGGTTGCAGTGAGTTATGATTGCATCACTGCATGCATTTCAGCCTAGGTGACAGAGTGAGACTCTATCTTTCTTTTTTTTTTTTGGAGAGACTAGCAAACGATACAGTCAGCATGGCTAAAGGTGACCCCAAGAAACCCAAGGGCAAGATGTCTGCTTATGTGTTCTTTGTGCAAACGTGCAGAAACATAAGAAAAACTCAGAGATCTCTGTCAATTTTGTAGTTTTTCAAGAAGTGCTATGAGAAGTCGAAGACAATGGGAAAGAGAAATTGAAGTTATAACATGGCAGATGTGGATAAAGAATGCAATGATAGGCAAATGAAGGATTACAGACCAGCTAAGGGAGGCAAGAAGAAGGACCCTAATGCCCCCAGAAGGCCTCTGTCTGAAGTTTTCCCGTTCTGTTCAGAATCCTGCCCCAAGATCCGATCCAGAAACCCTGACACCCCCATTGGAGATGTGCAAAACAAACAAAAACGTTGGCTGAGGTGCAGAATAACTTAGGTGACAGTGAAAAGCAGCCTGACATCACTAAGGCAGTGAAGCTGAAGTATAAGAAGGATGTTGCCGACTATAAGTCTAAAGGAAAATTTGATGCTGCAGAGGGACAGTCCCGCTAAAGTTGCCCATAAAAAGTTGGAATAGTCAGATGAAGAAGAAAAAGATGAAGAAGAGAAGGATGAACTAAAAAAAAAAAAACTGTCTCCTTGTGAATACCTTAGAGTAGGGGAGCACTGCTACCAACACATCCCTTATTTGAGAAGTGTCTGTTACCCTCACTAAGTTTAACTGTAAAATTTGATTACCATGGGAGGGGAACATCACACATTGGGTCCTGTCAGGGGATGGAGGTCTGGGGGAGGGATAGCATTAGGAGAATTACCTAATGTAGATGACGGGTTGATAGGTGCAGCAAACCACCATGGCACATGTATACCTATGTAACAGGCACATTCTGCTCACGTACCCCAGAACTTAAAGTATAATAAAAAATAAAAAATGAAAAAAATTAAAAAAAGATATTTGAGAGGTTTCCTGTTTGTGGCAATTCTGTATAAGTTGCTACAAACATCAGCATATGGGTTTTGTGTAGATATACATTTACACTTCTTTTGAATAAATACATAGGAGTGGGATTCCTGGGTTGTATGGTAAAAGAAAACACTTGATTACCATCATAGTGTAGTCTCTCAAAGTGCGCTAGAAATTATCAGTGGTTCACATGAAGTGGCCATGAGTGTGTAGCATCCTGAAACTGTATCAAAGTTGTATACATTTCCATAAAATTTTTAAATGGAAAGGCACTCTTGTGTTCTTCTTACTCTGTGCACTTTGCTGCTGGGGAGACAAAGCATTTAAAGATGTTTCTGGCATTTTTATTTCTAAGGTGGTGTTAACTAGGTGATTATTGGCTAGAAATTCTGAGTTCTTAACTGTATGTATCTGTGGTTTGGAAGAACAAAACAACAGAGCTAAACTCTTGATGCTTTTTGCCTGGTGTTGAGGCTGTGAGGGAAGATGACTTTTGAAGGAGCTGTAGCTCAGGGTGTGCACCATCAGGTTGGACCTGTTGTCTCTGCAGTGGGTATCCATTTAGGTTCAGGTTGTCTCCTTTCTGTGTATGGTGACATAGCATTCTGCTGCCATTCTTAGCTGTGGACAAAGGGGGTCAGCGAGAGGAGAAGTGTTTGTGGGTTTTATATTGTTTGTTTTTAGTGAAGTGTGGTAGTTTCTAAACTGCTTTAAAAAAATAACTGTAGAACTTTTTTTCCTTCTAGCAATTCTTCGAATGCATTCCTTTCTAATGCATTGTCAGCAAACCGAAGAGCCACTGTATCAATGAAAGTTTAAGAACCTTCTGTATTTAAACACGATTTGCAATGTTCTGTTTTTTTTTTTTTTATGTTTAGAATGCTGAAATATTTTTGAAGTTAGTGTTACATTAAAGCAGGTGATGCTAATTCTATTACTCGTGCACAACTATTTTTCAATATTGTTGAGAGAAGAATTCAGGGAATGAAGCCCAGGTAGCATTTTAATACTTAAAAAAGAAATCTGCCACATGACTTTAAACTTGGTAAACTTTCTCATACATAAGTCCATTTTCACTAAAATTCAAATAAAATAAACTGTTTCCAGAATACGTAGGTGGGTGTTTTTCGAGACAGATAGGAGAGGGAACAGGGCCCTTTAGAGATAATTTTCTCTGGATGAATGATTAAGCACTAGAATGAATATCATAGTCAAAGTCTAGCATCATTTGTTTTAATGATGCTGCTTCATTTAGGCAAAATGCTTTATATCTTAGGCAATTAGGCAATGCATTAGAAGAATAGCTAGAAGGAAAAAATAGATGAGAGAGTCATTTTAGGGAAGCTAGGAAGTGAACAGATATTTAACTTACTCTCAGATTCATTAGACTTAGAGTCTATTAGTATAAAATGCAGAACCACCATCATGTAAATACATTTATTACACTTAAATAAATCAAGAAAGGATCACTTCCAAAAATGCCAGATGTTCTGTATTTCTCTGGTGGCAATATAAATCTGAAGTTTAGCTATGCCAAACATATGTCAGAAATACACACTTGTTTAAGAAAGTCAGAAACCTTTAAAAAAAGCACTTTGAATAGCGCATTCATAAGCAAAAGGATTGTTCAGTCTATTTGAAATGAATTAATGCTCCAACAACACTATGTTTTGTTTTAAGTATGTGTATTATGAACTAAATGTATAAAAACATGCAGAATGTTATCTGCTATCCAGTGGATAATGTGCTACTTTCCTGGGATAATTTTTATGTAAGTATGTATATTTATATCCAACACACTAAGGACTATTTGTAGTATTTTATTTCTTAATAAAAATGGAAGAAAATATGAACATTTATTTGAATTGTTAAATCGGGGTAACAGGTACATGAGTGTCCATTGTATTTTTTTCTGTACTTTAAAAATAGTTCAAAATATACCATTAGAAACATTTTATGCTTTTAAAAAAACATGAAAAGTAAAATCAGAGAGAAACCAAAGTTATACAAGCATAAACACCACAAACTCTGCATCTGCAAAAACGGACAGACTATTTGACAGCAAGGGTAAAACAATTGCTACCTCTGAGTTCCCTGTAAGAGTGGAAAGTATACCATTTGATGGGTCACAGATCACTGGGAAGGACCAAAATACAAGTGTGGGAAAAATTCTTGGACAATGAGAAAGTTCTTACAAGACTAAAGATGTAATGATTTTCTAATCATTCTCAAAAGAGGTGAAGTCATCTTTTGAAGTGGATTGGGCTAGAAAATGTGAGATGAGTGTGGCTGGGATGGGAGGTTGGGAGGCAGAGATGGGCATGGAGCAGGAGAAGTGAAAAAGGCAAGCTAAAGAATTATCAAGTGGCATTTTCAGAACCCAGAGATGAATTGAAATCCATTGACCTACAATGGTACTAATTTATTTGCTTTCATATTTCCCTCCATAATTGTTTAAATAGAAAATACTTTAATATTGACCTGAAGTTCTGCAGAGTGAATGAAATAGCAGGACAAGATGCAAGAAGCTGAGAATGGAGGAAAAATAATAGCTGAGGTTGCCAACAACCGTGTTCAAGTGAGAAAAGAGGGAGAAATCCAGAGGGAATTGACAGACTGGGCGAAAATGGAGGTGTCATGGGACTGCAATCTCAGCACAGTGGAAAAAGTTGTGCAGCGTAGGAGAATGAAAGAGAAATTAGAAATATAGACAGCTGATGTTTGAAGTTTAGAGCTTTGGAGGAGGAACAGTACCATATAATCACAAAAATCTGATATATGGACACAGAATGGAGGCTAAAATGGAGTAAGAATGAAGGTCATTGGATTAAGAAATTTTTAAAGATGATGCTATTGAGATCTATTGGATAAACCCTATGGGCATTGAAATCTCCCAAGAATATGATAAGAGGTATGGACAAAGACTTGAACCCTCCTACAAAGCCCTTTATGAATATGGAGAAGATCAGAAAGATTTGTAAATTGATGATGTTGAGGAGGGGTATAAATTGATGCTGCCAGAGGTCTAGAAAAAGTGAAGAAAATCAAAGAAAATGCTGCTACCTTTCTCCTGCCCTAGAAATAACATGGTTGTAAATTATGTACCTGGGACAGAATAGCTTTTAGTCTAGATTGAGAGATAAAATACCCATTGAATAAGAAGGTTAAAGATGCTTCTTGATGACAAGATAGGAGTCCGGAATGTTCAAGAGAAGGGATCAAAAAGGACACCAGCTAGAGAGGATGAGTGGGGAGAAACGACTAGTAGTTTGCAGAGGAAAACGAGAGGACAGGTGATCAGGCTATTCATATTTGATGTCCAGAACTGAGTGCTCTAGATGGGATCAATTGATCTCATGTTCCGAAATGAGAAATAGACTTGCTTCTAAGCCTGCACAATTGAGACCCTGAGATCTTTCAGACTGAGTTAGCTAGGTTCCAGTAATTTGATTGTAGCTCTCAGTGAATCTAGCGTAATAGGAAAAGTTACATTTCTTTGTGGCACATTTGTAGTTTTCTTTTTCTTCCATATGCATGTGTGATCTTTTTGATAAAATAAGTAAATAATTAATTAATACCCTACAGCTAACATTAATCTCTCAGTTTTTCTTTCTTCTTACCTCTGGGCCTTCTCATATTCTCTCTATTACCTCTGTCTGGAATGGCCTGTGCTTCTACATCTAAGTCACTCCTATGCTGTCTTTTGAAGGCAGCTAAAATGACACTGTTGTAGAGACACCTTCTCTGATACTTTTCCTAGAACATGACACCAGCAATTCACCAAATTAGCTTAGATCTCACTGGAACACATTGTCTTTGTTGACTCTACCTTTCATTTCTTGAACATATAAGAATTCTATTCATTTAATTATTTTTAAAAATATTTATTTAATGTCTGTTTTCAAAGCTAGAACATAAGATTTAAGACCACAGCTACAGAGTCTACTTTGTTGTGGAAACCAAAGGGGAAAAACATAAATTAATGGATAGGTGCATGAATTATTTATAAAAGAAATTTAGGAAATAAGTTATAAAAGTGAAATCCATTATAACCTCATCATCCATAGGAAGTCACTGTTAATTTTTGGAATTAGTTTCTTTTCCTTTAAAATGTATTTATAGTGTTTGCTATCTCTATAAATATGTGTATAAGCACACATATCATTTTAAACATCACTTCAAGGCCTATAGTAATTTTCATTTAAGAATGTAACAATTTATTACAATAAAATCTTATTGATGAAAAGTTTCCAACGTTTGCTAAAATAATCAATGCTGCTATAAATAGCTTTCCACAAGTATCTTGCACACATAATGTATATTTACTTAAATTAACAGATATGGAATTCGTGGGTATAAGTATGGACAATTTTTAGGCTGATATGTATAGATTAAATTACCTATAGCTTACTGTTGAAATGGCAACAGGTTTTTACTTCTCCCATAAGTAAATGGATTCTGTTCTCTTACTTTTTGAATCTGGCATTGTTTTTGCAAATTGCTTTGCCTAATAGAATGCCCTGGAATTGACACTGTGCTAGTTCTGAGCTTAAGCCTCAAATAAGCCTTGCATACTTTTGATTACTGCCATGGGACCCTGCCTCCAGCTAAGCAAGCCATGTGGGTCTAGCTCATTCAGAACAGTTGTCCCAGCTCAGGCTCTAAACATGTGAGCATACCAGCACAGATTAGCAGGACATCCCAAGGTGCCTGCAGGGTTGTGCGCCTATAAATGCTTGTTGTTTTATGCTGTTAAATCCAGGGATAGTTTATAAACTGCAATAACTCATTAATTTATTTACGTGTAGCAAATGACACTTCTGTAAAGAGTAAGAGTTCCAGCTTCCCCATACGTTCAACAACAGTGAAGATGCTCAGTATGTTTATCGTTTGTATTTAAGTTTCTTTACTAATAAGAGGACAAATCTTTTCATATGTTATTGGTCACTTATGCTGCTGCTTTTCTTTTAGGGTAACTATTTCTATTTTCAAGAAAGTCTTTTTAAAATTATAGAACCCAATATTAAAAGCAAAATTTCAAGTGTTCCATCAGATTTGTAATTGCTAAGTATTAAAGTAGGATTAATTCCTGATCCAACTCAGATCCTCATTTGTACTTTGTCCTTGTATATTTAGTGCCCATGTTCTGAATAGGCTATTGTAAAAACAGTGAAATGAAATAACCCAATGTTGTTGGTAATATTTTGTAATAAAAAATCCATCCATCCATGTGTAGGTGAAAATTAAAAACTAGAAAATATAAATAAGTAGAGGGTACTGCTTTTCCTTCATTATGGTAGTCTTATTTCTTCTAATTTAAAAGTTGTTCATGCACATCAAATGACAACTAAGTCATAGTTTTGAACTACATTGAATCTTTATGAAAAACAAAATAATAACAACAATAAAAAAAACTAGTCTGCAAGAGAAAAAAAGGAATTTGAAACTTATTTGAATGGGTAGATGATTTCAGGCCCCACAAGTTTAGTAAAATTTGTCCAAGGTTAAAAATCAAAACATTGTAGACATAAGGTTAAAAACATAATTTAGCTTCCCCAAAAAGCATATTCAGTATATCTGTTTTAGATTTCTAGTGATGTGCTTTTGAATTCTTGTTAAAGAAATATTTGCACAAACTTGAAAAATATAACCACATGGATGTACTTTCATCATTACTTCTTCCTGGCACTGAGATATTTTTCTTCCAGAATGTCAGTAGCAAAAGATTATGGCTGTAGCCTGCTAGGGTAAATACAGTGCACTGTAAATAAAGTGCTATCAGTACAGCAGCTGAGAATATTATTTTCAACCTTACACTTCACAACAAAAAAAGTATAACACCACACATATTCTTTCCTCACTCTAAGTACTATTTAAGGCTCTTAGTGCATTTTTTTTTAATTGTAAGTTTTAAAAAACCTACTCAACATATGGCAAAATGAAGCGGTAGTCTCTGATTGCTTTAATTAAAGTTTTTGGCTGATTTTCTGATGGTTGCTTTACTGAATAATTTTTTTCTCAACAATCAATGAATTTAAGATATTTTAATTCACATATTTTGCCTTTTAAAATTATTATTTTATTTTGGTTAAACAATATTTCTTGAAGTATGAAATTAAATGAGCCATATTGGTGGTATCACTAGAATTTGCAGCAATTTAGCTGTCATAGCCCTCAGATCAGACAGTCATACAAGATCAAGGGATGAATGTCAGGAGTCTGTGATGAAAGAAATGAAAGGGGCATAATACTGCTTTAAAGACCTTCCTAAGTTGTGTGTAGTTAGGCTAAACCATTTTGGTTAGAAGAATAATGGTACAAGATGAAGTAAGACTGGAAAGTATTTTAAGGTTAAAATATTGTTCCTGATCCTAAATCAATAAATAACTACTATCTTGTGATTCCGTGGGAGAAAGCGCTCCTCCTGATGACGACCAAGGATTCTACAGAACATCAATGAGTGAGGTAAGTAAAAGAAGTAGGGGGCTAGAATCAGGAGACTTTTGGAAATGGGTGTGTGGCAGGTCAATTAAGCTCTTCAGTGACACTGTGACTTTGATCAAGGCTCTTCATTTCTCTGCATCTCATCTTCCTTGTTAATAAACTGGAATTTTATTTTATGACTTTTTAAAGTGGCTGACAGTGCTATTATTCTGTGGAGACTTTGAAACACATTATAACCAAGGGACTGAATGAATTTAAGGGCAATATTGAGTCACTTGATTCATGCTTTGAAATAAAAGTGAATCACATTGAGCTTTATACCCTCCTCTTTGCCTGGCAGCTCTGATTCTAGGATGGATCCCTTATGTACCACTCCTACAATTTTCCCTTTGTGTTTAGAGAGAATGTGTAACATGGTGGTAATAAGTGGAATCTGTGGAGTCAAATTATCTTGTTCAAATTTGCCAACTGTGTGACTTTGAAAAAATGACTTGTCCTACTCATGAATCAATTTTATCATCTGTAAAACAGCAAGGGTATTAACAGAACTTATCTCTGAATTTCATTGTTTGTGTACATGAGTTAATATAAGTAAAGCCCCTGGAACACTGTCTGATGTGCAGTACGAGCTTAGTCATTATTAATTACTATAAATAGTGATATTTGAATAAGTTCATTGTTAATCATAATGCCATTCATGTTTCTGGTCACTTGTACATAAATATACTTTACAAATAATAATAGTGATGACCATGAATATAATTAATGCTGTACTTAACCAGGGATTAACTTTTATACACAGGGATGGATACATGTATTTATTAATATATCCAGTTAAAATAATTATTTCCGGAATCTCAAAATAATATATTTTTAAAACCATTTTGCTATTTTTACGACATACCTATGTGGAGAAAATAAATACTGAATTTACACAAGTTAAATAAAAAGTACCAGAGCAGATCAGACTGTCCAAGTTCACAAAGCAAGGCAGTCAGAAAGACTGGCACTGACCTGTGGGCTGAAGGCACCTGTGTGATGGGGTGGGCTTTATCCACATTTAGCTTGTTTATTACATATTTACCGCTGGTATAGATTATACAGTTTTCAACTCTAACTCATAGCAAGTTTGCCAGATGGTCCATGTATGCAAGAATATATTATATTTATTGCTCCTTTGTGAAGAATGTAAAGGTCCTTATTTGCCTCTGAGGTCAGAAATCAGAAATGTGGTTTCACTGACTTGTCCTCAAGGGGACTGGAATAATGGTCTCAGAGGTGGATTCAGAAAGAGGCCATCACAGAGGGAGCAGACAGATTGGGAAGAATACACAGGGAATCATCAGAGAACGAGATTCCCAAGGGACCTGCTCAAAGATAATTTAGCTAATACTAAAAGGCAAACGGATGTGAATGGAAACCCTGGATATTTCGGGCAGGGTTGTGTCTCTTATATCAGCAGATGGTCCTGCACAACCTTCCAAACAGTGGAGGGAGTGAGATTTTATTTCCATTAATTCATTGGCACTAGTAAAAGAAAACAGTATTCTTTTGTTAAAAGTGTGACTTTTAAAATGTGATTATCCCCAAATGGCAATAGTTGTACTGTGATAACTTTGTTATCTGAAATGATAGTCATTCAGAAGGGATACTCTTGTAGCTTCTCTTTTTACTGAGTCTTCTTCATTTTATGGACAGGTATTTGCCTTAAAGTCATGAAAATATAAAAGCGCTTTTTATTCACCCATTAAAGACTTTGCTTTTTTTAAAACATTATGTTAATGGGAAAATAAAACCATGTTTGAATTAAGAATGACAACTTTTCACTTATTCAAAATGTACTATAGTAAATTACATAATGTAATACAAAAGTACATATATAATATGTCTTGTATATCCAAATATTTTTAGTCTAGATTGTCTCCTATGTGATGTAGGAAATATCTTGTTTTTCAAAAGTGCTGATTTCCAACCTTATACTGGCGATATTCACCCCAAACTCAAAGCAATGGGATAGAGAATATAATTATATTACATAATTTAAATTAACCTTAAATTCGCACATGTGAATATTGAATATAATGTCATAGAACCTTAGATTTGGAGAGAAACTTAATATATAATTGAAAAGGAACAATAACTACTTAATGACTCTGAATGTTTTTTTAACAGTTACCAGACAAAGGATCATCTAAGATCTGCTCGAGCAGTTTGGAGAATTCTGTCTCTGGGATATTCTAATTAGTCAAAAGGTCTTTTTAAAATTAAGGCAAAAATTTCCTTTTTGAAATATCTACCTAATAGTTATACATCCAGATACAGACCGTAATGTATTTGAGGACAGTTATGTCATAAATATAATTTATAAAACCTCAATATAATCACTAAATTCCAGAAAGTTAAAGCAAAAACAGTGTTTTTAGTTTAAACTTTTTTGATTGGTTATATATCTCAGGCACTATAATTATCAATTTACATTCACTAGCTTATTTAATTATCACAATTACTCTATCAGGTAAGCATTTTTAACCTTCATTTAGAAAAACGAAGAAACCTCAAGCCAGATAATTTTTAGGTAGTATTTTGTATTTAATAAGAAGTTTTTATTTAATAAGAGTAACAGTGCAAACACAGGCTGACTGGCTATTATATCCACCTGTGAGATCAACAGGGCAAAAACCATCATGTTTTACTGTCAGAAATGTGATTATAATGAACCTTGAAATCTTCTGAGCATGCATGTACATGTTCATATTCAACTATAAAACTATGAGGATAATAATCTCCATTTGGAATCACCAAAACAACATCACAACTCAGCCTTTTGTGGCCACAGGCATTTCTACTGCTATCCTGTGTTCTTCACTGTCATTTGCGCAAGAGCTAAGTGGTCAGTTGGGCAACTATTATCTTGTCCAAACTGAGTTATAATTTAGTACAAATGTTTGTCTTATACAGAAAATCATTACTTTTTAATAATATACACAACTTATGTGATACTTACTAATAAGTAAGTAATATACATTTCTGGAAACAAACTTATTACTTACTAATAAGTAACATACATTTTTGGAAACAAAATGTTGAAAGTGTTGGTGATGTAAAAAGTTATGTAAATTTTAGAATATACGGAAGGAAATCATAAACATTTTTTTCTGTCTATTACATCTTCAAGACCTCAGTGGCAACAGAAATAAAAATGTCCAGGTTGGTGGAGTGATGCACTGAAAGAGAAATTTTTTGCATGAATCAGGCAAGTGGTATGGGTGGGAAGAGAGATTAAACTGAGAGTATTGTGTAACACAGGAAAATTGAGTTTGTAAAATATAAGCACCAAGGTAATAAACTCTTAAAAAATATATAAACACCATGCACAGAAAATAATCAATAGTAAAATGTTTGATTTAATTATTGATAATCTGAAAACGAAACCATAGCTTATGTAGTAAAATTCATGTCTAATCCTGGCCTTGTTAGCAGAGTGAGTAAGTTACTGAATATTTCTAAATACAGTGTAGTACTTTTATCTGTAAAATGAAAGAAAATGTATAAAATGCAAAAAAATTGCAATTTCTACCTTATAGATTTCCTGTAAACCTGACATGCGATAAAGCCTGTGAAGGTCTTGGTGCATCATCTAACACAGCAGTTCACAAGGTATGGCCCACAAATCCTTGGGCCTCCCTAAGACTCTTGCAAGGAGTCCATTCAGTGGCAACTATTTTCCTTATAATACTAAGACAGTATTTAGCCTTTGCACTCTGTTGACGTTTGTACTGATGGTGCACAGTCCATGGTGTGACAAAATGAGAAATATGCGGAAAGCAAGAACTTTTCCTTTCTCAAATATTATAGTTGTCATAAGGAAAAGAATTTGTACACTGATAGTTTAAATTACAATGTGAACTTGCCCCTTCTTTCCTGGAACATTATTTTTACATAAAAGAATGACTGACTAACAAAAAAATATGGTTATTCAAACTTGGGTATTTGATGGACTTTTTTTTAATGAACAAAAGGAGCTTGTCATTTCAAGAAAAACAAATATTTATGGGAAAGATAAAATTCAAAATTTCAAGCAAAAATTAGGATTTTGAAAAACTTGAATCTGTCAGAATGAATTCTGTCTTTGGGATATTCTAATTAGTCAAAAGATCTTTTTAAAATTAAGGCAACATTTTAAAATTCAACATGACAATACTTAGAATATTTTCTTTTGAGATCAAATGGTGATATTAACAAATGTGATTATTTTAATATTGTGTAATGAAATGCATCAGCAGTTGGATTGTCTGTCTAATTAAGTATACCAACATTTTTCAAATGATCAAAACCATTCTCAGGTAAAGTGTTTATTCAGACTACAAAAAAAACCAATAGATTTTTATATAGCAAAGTATAAGTTCATTAACATGATTTCAGATTCAAGATTGTGACTAACTTTTAAGGACTACCACTTGCCAAGTCTGGGTATAGCATCAAAAATAATATTCACAATTATCTGAAACATTTACAGATACTTCTCTATTTTCAACTATTTATCTCAGTGTGGCTGGATTTTCTTTATATACTAAAACAACATGTTGCAATGTATTAAATACAAACGCGGATATTAGTATCCAGCTGTCTTCTCATAAGCCAGATATTAATGACATTTGAAAAGACACATTTAAAAAGTCACTCTTCTAACTAAAGTTTTACTTTAAAAAATAGTTACTTTTTATTAAAATGTATTTATTTTTCAAACATTATTTCAACAAATATAATTTTATGTTTTAATGTCAATACAAATATTTTAAGATAAATCTTCATAAATGTAAAAATTTCAGTTTTAATTTCAAATGCGGTAATATCAGTAGATACAACTTACATAAACAGAAGTTTTTGGCGGATCCTCAATACTTTCTCAAGTAAACGATTCTGAAGAAAATGTGTGTAAAATAAAGTTCTAGTACAAAGACATTTCCCAACGTATTTTAACAATTCCTCTTTTTTGTATATCAGGACACATGTGGCCTATACTGGTTCAGATAGTCTTGGACAGCCATATGAGGTTAAACTGTACAACTGCTAAAAAAATGATTAACTTTAGGGATGAAAATGTGTCATCTTCCATAAATTCAGAGTTTAGCACTGGCCCTATTGTTTATACCAGTATGTTTTTGCTTATGACTTAGCTTATGTTATGCTAGTATGGAATATAATTAGGGTTACTTACAAAGCTATCCTTCTTTGTTCATACTACAAATGGGTACTTCTAGAAAACATTCAAACAGCAATTATAGTGATACCAGCATAATCTTAGAAAATTATATGTTTTGTTAATAATGAATACATATTGGCCGGGCGCGGTGGCTCAAGCCTGTAATCCCAGCATTTTGGGAGGCCGAGACGGGTGGATCACGAGGTCAGGTGATCGAGACCATGCTGGCTAACACGATGAAACCCCGTCTCTACTAAAAAATACAAAAAAAAACTAGCTGGGCGTGGTGGCGGCCGCCTGTAGTCCCAGCTACTCGGGAGGCTGAGGCAGGAGAATGGCGTGAAC
>NW_012116055.1:1723884-1776106 GCF_000951035.1 Colobus angolensis palliatus
ATTTTACTGGATTTCCAGGGCAAGAACGTGATAAAGAAAGAAAAGCCATAAAAATTGGAAAACAAGAAGCTGACCTCATTTTATTTTTAGATGACCTGATTGTTTGCAAGGGTATTCCAAGGAATCAAAAAGTAATAATAATAATAATAATAATAATAATGAATACATATTAACTGAGGGTTAGGTAGCACACCCATAAGTACTTAGAAGTTAGTAAAAATATACACAATCCTGGATCTTAAAGGGATTAGCACTTAGTGAGCTAATAGAGACATTTACACTCAATGCTGTAAACAAATTTTTATTTTCTTCCACATCCCTTTAATTCACTTTTTAAAAAAGCAAATATAAAATTGATTTCTAAATCCTTTCAGTGAAGCATAATTGACATGAAAGGCATTATTTCAGGGCTCAAATGGAAGTTTTATACATCATCTATACCAACTACTAGTTTTGATCTTGCAAATTAGTTGCTATAGAATTAATATAAATAGTTAAGACATGTACATAAAATTGTTGGCACATAGTAGATACTCCATAAATGTAAGTTCATTTTCCTCTAATGAAAATTAGAGGAATACTAAATAAGATCCAACACTCTATGCAAGTTAGTTCCTATAATAAACTTCCATTCTTGAGGTGGAAGAGAAGAAATTAATTTCCAAAATTCTCTCTATATTAGTATAGATAGTAGATAGTAACTCAATTCAACACTCCCTTTAAATATTTCTTCACACATAAATTTTTTTCCCTTAGACTGAAGGTAAATGTCATATACTAATCTCTTTGAATTGAAGTTAACTCTTTAAAATAAATTATATTCTGACTGGCTCTGGCTGAATACGTTTGACTTTTGATGTACCCTTAAAGATTACATGAAAACCTAGCCTTCATTAAGAATAAGGTAATAAGTAAAATTCAATAAAACGGACAAAGTTTACTGATGTGACATTTTGTTTTATTTATATAATCTATAAATTATAGTTTGTAATATAGATAAAAGAATGTAGGCATCTTAGAGGAAGGACTCCACCAAAAATTGAAATAAAATAAAACAAAATTAAATAGAAGGCCTTGGCTTATTTCCTTCCTGTTTTCATGACCTACTTTAATATCTCCTCTTACGGAGCTATTCGTGCTTTTAAAATATACTAGACTGTGAAGATTTCCGCTTCTAGCCATGATGATGTTACTTTTACTAGACTAGCTCTTCTGCTTAAAATGACTATAAAACTAAAGTACACGTAAGAGACAATTGTTTTCAAACCTTGCCCAGTATACAGCACATATATGTAATTCTGGAGAGAGAGAAATTATATGAGCTGAGGCCGATGATAGTCCCCATTTTTCCCCTCGGGCCACTTTATAGATCACAGCATAAGGTGGTGAAGCTCAAGAAGAAAACAGCAGTCTCAGTGAGTTGGGGAAGTCAACTTTGATGTTCGGGTCTACTGGTGTGACTGAAGTTTGTAGCAGGGGATATTGTGCAGAGAAGGAGCCCTAGAAATCAGCATAGAGGTCCCCTGAAACACAGCACTTTCTTGGTTTTCCTCCTGTTACTGGCTGTTTACTATTCCTTTGTCTTCTCTGCAGTTTCCTCCACTATTCCCTCAACTCTTAATGTTAAGATGACAGGCACCATTACTCAGCTTTTATACACTTTATACATCTTCTCTTTATACATTCACCACATAGATGATCTTATCCAGTTCCATGGCTTTAAATAAGTGCATATAGCTACATGTTGATAACATCCTAGTTTATGTCTCTAGCTCAGATATTTCTTCCAAACTCCAGATTTGTATAAATGCATTTCTTCTCAACACTTCCACTTGTGTCTAATAAATATCTTAATTTGTACATGTCCATAGAACATAGAAATATAGTTTCATACAGTTCCTACGTTAGAGTAATTAGGCCCATGGTGAGGTAGTAGGAAACATTTGATCCTATCAATACTAACAAAGCCAGATAAACACCCATTTAGATCAATAACACCAGATTGTTACAAAAGGAAGAACCAATTACCTGTTTCCTAATTTCTTTTTTTTTTTGAGACGGAGTCTTGCTCTGTCGCCCGGGCTGGAGTGCAGTGGCCGGATCTCAGCTCACTGCAAGCTCCGCCTCCCGGGCTTACGCCAATTCTCCTGCCTCAGCCTCCCGAGTAGCTGGGACTACAGGCGCCCGCCACCTCGCCCAGCTAGTTTTTTGTATTTTTTAGTAGAGACGGGGTTTCACTGTGTTAGCCAGGATGGTCTCGATCTCCTGACCTCGTGATCCGCCCGTCTCAGCCTCCCAAAGTGCTGGGATTACAGGCTTGAGCCACCGCGCCCGGCCTGTTTCCTGATTTCTTACTCCTAGTCCCAAAATACAACTGTAGAATGAATTTGGTGCTTGATGAATGCTGTGTACAAACCCCTTTGAAACAAGAATTTAATTGCACCAAAACTGTTTATTCCTCCAGAGTCATGAGGATGGTTATGTCTCAATGCCTCCCAGCAAGCAGAATATGCAACTCAGCAGTTTCACATAGTGGCCAGGATTTACTCACCTTACCTTGTGTGGTACACACCCTTTGTACCCCATTCCAACCAATCCCTTAATCATACTACTGATTTCTGAAAGCTATGCCATCAAAACGAGGTCCTGATTTTCATAGAACTATCTCCCTCAGGGCCATTTTATACAATTGACTTATTTATTACTTGCAAGTCAAATGCATTAATAGTGGTGGACAAATTATCATTGCCTAAAAAACTTTATCTTGATTATGATTCAAAACAATTATATCCAATATTGAAATAAAATACATTTTGTAGTTAGATTTGCTGACCTATATAATATCTATTTCTAAGAATACAGAGAGAAAGACATTTAATTCTCTTTTAATAAATGTAATTTCCTGGGTTTCCAGTTTACCAGCATGTAAAGATAATCTTGAGAGAAAAGCCGCTGGGGCCTGATATTATGCTGAACTTTCCAAAAGCCAGTGTGTAGCTGATGAGAATGTCATTTATCTAAACAAGGTGGTGGCAAACAAAGAAAAAGTTACTTTAGCACCTGCTGTTGATGCTTAAATGCATACATTTTTTAAGGTCTCTATATTTGGATTTAGTTTTTTTAATATCATTATGCTTTGGTTTTGTTTTTGCATTTTTTTGTACATTTGTTTTCAATGTATCAATTAATAGTGGTAGGATTATATTTGAAATAAAACATAGCTATAAACATAAATATACATTTAGATAGATATTCAATAAAATCCTAATACAGTTTATCTTCAGATACAGAAATGATGAATTATTTTTCTTTGTTCTCTTCAGTAACATCCAGATTTCTACAGTCAGAGTGTTTGATTTGTGCAATTACAAAAAAACTAGTAACTAAGGTTAAAAAAACAACAGATAACTAGGGGACTTAATTCTCCTCTTAGATAAATGCTCCTGATACAGTAGGATTCCGTACCTTTGACTACAATAACAAGGGCAATCACAAGTTTAATTTCATTCTCTTAGATTGATGGGGTTATTGGTCTGATTAAGCTAGGGAATACAGTATATATAGAATAGCTATATTTCTGCACATGACTTTTCACTCTCTCCTTGAAGACATCATTGAGAAATGTTGGCAGAATTTCAATGTAGTTGGATGGTGTCATAGTTCTTTAACTTACCATCACAAGGTGAGTAGATTAATATTTTTCTGTCAATCCATGTGAAGATTTTGTGGTAGATTTCTGAATACGATCATATTTTATCTAACAATTTCATCAATAAAAACAGATGCCATGCTTATTGTACTTGTAAGTAATAAGATACCCAACCTAGCTGACATCTAAGCAGCTTGTTCAGAGAATGCATAACTGGAAAAAAGCCATTATGTGAAGTTTGGGTAGAGTAAGAAGTCTAAAACTTTTTGCACTTCTCTGAATTTATGGAGGGGAGTGTTAAAAGTTGTTAACCAGGAAAGGGGCCTCAAGTATAGGATTGCTAATTGATAATAAAAATATTGGAGAAGTGACATCAGAAAGTTTGGCTTATAATAAAGTCAGAAAATTTTATGCACAAATGATAATAAAATGTATAACCTAATAGATGCATTTTGAATATGAGTTTTTCTAAGAACAATAAGAATCCATTTTAATTCTATGAGCTTTTTGTGTGTTACTGTGTGTGTGCGTGTGTGTGTGAGTGCATATGCATGCACAGTTTACATCTCTATGTCTCAATGTGACTTAATAGTAAAATGTGTGGATTATTTTTGTAAGTGTCCTTCTTGCCAACTGCTCATAAATTGCAAGTGGGTTCATTGAGAGGCTTCTGTATAAATTTATGGTACTATCAATTTTCTGGTTAATTGATCTTTTGTTTGATGATTGCAAACATGTTCGGCTCCATTAAATGCAATGTCATTCTTTTCCCAGGGACCAGTTGATTTCAGTGTCTGTAAAAAGCCTGTTATATATATATAAAATATATATATAACAGGCTTTTAAATATATTTATATAATAAATATATTATATATGTAAAGGTTTTCTATCCTTTGCTCTACTATGATGTACAAATTACAAAAAAAAATCGTAAAATCTTGGGAGTAGGAAAGTCTTTCAAAACATGACGGAAAACCTATGATTCATAAAGGGAAAATAGAGGAACATGTTGCACCTCCCCACACATGCACAGAAAATAAAGGAATAAAGGAAAATGTATTTGCAAAGTACTAATGATACCTCTATAAACAATAATGTTTTATCTAAAAAGAAAAACTAGAAAGGTATAAACAAATGATTATCAAGGATAATTCTGAAAAGAGGAACTTAGAAAAACTTGACTTTTACTCCATATACTTTCATATTTTTTGCAAATAATTTGCATTGTTTTGTAGTAAAAATGCATTTTAAAACTGTTGTCCTGTTGCCCATTCTATTTTTTGTTTGATTTTTTTCTTTTAATATATACATACGAAAACAAATCTATTTGGAAAAATGCTTCTATTTTATTTTTTGTGTGTGATTCTTTAAGGAATATGCTTACCTCTGAGCACTTTGTTGGGTTATCTGCCAATATAGATAGTTTTAATTCATCTGAATGCCTTTTATTTCATTTTCCTGCCTAATTGCCCTGGCTAGAACTTCCAGTAAAATGTTGAATAGGAATGGCAAGAGTGAACATCCTTGTTTGTTCCTGTTCTTAATGAAATACATTCAATCTTACAACATGAAGTATGTTAGATGCAAACTCTTCATTGATGTGCTTTATCAGGCTCAAGAAGACCCCTTTTAATCTAGTTTTCTGGGTATTTTAATAACAAAAGGATATGAGATTTTGCCAAATAATTTTTCTGTAACTGTGGAGATGATCATATGAGTTTTGCCATTTATCTTATTAATAGGTTATTTTACATTGATTGATTTTCAGATGTTAAACCAACTTTGCAATCTTGGGATATGTCCCAGTGCATCAAGATATATAATCATTTACATACATTGCTGGGCTCAGTTAGCTGTCATTATGTTAAGAAATTTTGTATCTACATTCTTAAGAGATATTGTTCTATGGTATTCTTTTTTTTTTTTGATGTCTTTTTCTGGCATTATTCTAGTAATACTAGCCTTATAGAATACTTTGGAAAGCATTCTCTTCTATTTGTTTTGGAAGAGTTGGTGGAAGATTGATGAAGCCATTTGAATTCGAGCTTTTCTTTGCCATAGCTTTGTAATTTCAAATACAAGTTTTTCACCTATATGATAATTCATATTTTCTACTTCTTGAGGCAGTTTTGGTAGTTTCCATTATTTGTGGGTTTATTCATTTTATTTAGGCTATCTAATGCACTGGCATAAAACTGTTTACAGTATCTTACTATCACCTCTTTTATTTTGTAAGGTCAGTAGTGGTGTCTTCTGTTTCATTCCTGCTTTTAGTAAATGATTTTTCTCTCTTATATTCTTGGTCATTTAGCAAAATTGCCCATTTTGTTGATATTTTCATTCAACTTCTAAGTTGTTGATATTCTCTACTTTTTATCATTTTCCCCATTTATTCCACTCTTTATTGTTTTCTTCATTCTATTTGCTTTATTTTAGCTTGATTTTTTTCTAGCTTCCTGTGATAAACAAATTGTTGATTTGAGATATTTATTTTAAATATAAGCATTCAGTGCTATAAATTTATCTTAAACCACTACTTTAGGTTTATTCAAAAATTGTAACGATATATTTATTTTTCATTAATTTAAAAATATTTTCTAATTTATCTTGGTTTCTTTCTTGTCTGATTAATTATTGAGGAATCTGTTGTTAAATTTTCACACATTTGTAGATTTCCCAAATTTCTTTCTTTTATTGATTTCTAATACTCATCCATTATAATTACATAACATACTTCTGTGATTTCAAGTATTTTAACTTATTGAGATTTGTTCTGGTTTGTTTTGTGGTCTGATATATGCTCTATTCTGGAGAATGATCCATGTATGTTCAAGGAGAATATGTACTGAGCTATTGCTGGGTGGAGTGTTCCATAGATGTCTGTTAGGTCTAGTTGGTTTTTATTGTTTTTCAAGTCTTCTATTTTCTTGTCGATCATATGCCTGGCTCTCTCCATTACTGAAAGTGAGATATTAAAGTTTCTAATACACTTAATGGTCTTGAGGTGAAAAATAAAACAAAATAAATTGTTTCCAATGAGTATTGTTGAATTGTCTTTTTCTCCCTTTGCTTCTGTTAGTTTTTGCTTCATGCATTTTAGGATTTTATTGTTAGTAATATACGTTTGCAATTGTTATGTTTTCATAATATATTTACTCTTTTAGTATTATGAAATGTCCTTTGTTTTTCTCTAATAACAATTTCGACTTCAAGTGTATAATACTACTATAGCCACTCTAGCTCTCTTTTTGGAATTGTTTTCATGTTATATATTTGTGTAACATTTTATTTCAACCTCTTTTTTTAAAATTTAAAGTGTGTTTGATAGTTTATGGTTGTACCATTGTTTAATCTATCCTAGAAATATGTTAATTTGTAGTGCTTGATTTATTTACATTTAGTGTAATTACTCATAAATTAATATTTACAGCTGTCATTTGGTATTTATTTGTCACCTGGTATCTATGTATGTCTTATATTTTTAAATTCTATTTGTCCTTTTATTTCTGAATTATTGTCATATTTTTATTTAAATATTTTATATAATATTGTAATTCCTTTTTACATTTTCTTATATTGCAAAGTTGTTTTCCTATTATCGCACTGGGGACTAAATTTAAAAGCTTAATTTAAAACAATCTAGATCAGATTAATACCAGTTTAGTTATAGCATTATACCATATCATTATACCATACATGTTGTACAGCATTGTATGTTATATTATATAGCTTTATTTTTTTAATTTTGCACTGCTGTCATACAAATTATACCTATATACATATAAGCTCATCAGCACAGTTTTTAAATTATTGCTTTAAGCAGTTTTCTTTTAAAACTGATAGAAAAGAAAGGGTTACACACAAAAATAATTTATATTATGTTACGTAATAATTTACATACATTGCTGGGCTCAGTTAGCCCATGGTTTTGAACTCCATGGTTTCTGACTGAAAATCAGCTGTTAATGTTATTGAGATTATCTTGCACATGATGAGTTGATTTTCTCTTACATTTTTTGTGATTATTTGTTTGTGTTTGACAGTTTACTACAAAGGTGTCTAGAAATAGATTTCTTTGAACATTTAAAACTGATACATACCTTGAGCATATAAAATTGTAGAAGTTGAAGAATTGCAAAAGCAAAACTCTTTAAAAAAAAAAAAAGTGTTTAGCCAGTGAAACTGCCCGAAACTCTATTCAAGCTGTGCCGTACCTGGGCCTTATTTCCTCTTATTTGATTCTGTCATCTCTTTTATTTCCCCCTTTGAAGCCACATTCTTCATCAACGATTTAATTTGAACTTCATACTATATTTTTCTAAGAAATAATAAGGACATTAATTTAACTATTTAACATTGTTAATTCACTTCACTCTTTTCTGAAAACAACCAGGAGTATACCAAAATATTCTGAGAAGAATTATCCATCAAGTTATAGATTATTTCCTTGACAAAAATTTTAAATAGCATTAGCAAGGGCTCTTGTACCATTCTCATTCATTAAGACAAAGATTCATGATCTGATCTGAGCATTATGGTCTCCAGTGCAGATGATGGGACTAAATGAAAATGCTTACTTCTTCACACTGTTCCAAATCACTTGCAAAGTGCAGTTAAATTCCTTCCTATTTCTGTGAAAATAAGTCATTGAAGAAATTTATTTTGCTGTAATTTGGTTGATAACATATAGTGATTTTTTAAAAGTTTAAAGTAGCAGTAGCTTCATCAGAAAACTGTTTTTGCATTATATTTAATTGTTGGTCTTTCATGATAATACTAACAGAGATAGAAATATAAAGAGTATATACAAAATTCAAAATACTTATTTTTGGATAAATCAAGATTACCGAGTTAACAGATGTTAACTGGACATATCAATGTAAATAAACACTTTTTATATTAAAAAAGAGCTATAAAAGATAAATAGAAAATTACCCATAAAGTGTTTATTGTTAAATAGCAAACAGTTTACAACCACACATTCGGTATGATTCCAATTTTGGAAAAAGAAAAATAACTAATTTTATGAACCCATATAGAGTGTGTATGTGTGTATATATAGGTGTATGTGTATTTATATGTGTGTGTATGTGTATTTAACCACATATATACTTGTGTAAAAACACACTATACACAAATGTAACAGCAAACTGATTTCTTCTAGAAAGTAAGATAGTAGGATTGGGGATTAGAGCTTCAGGGATAATTCTGTAGTTTATTTTACATATAAATGCATGGCTTTATTTTTAAAAAATACTTTATGTTTGTCATTAGGGAGAAAAAGTACATGCAATAAACTTGTGTTTTTCATTAACACATAATACCAAAGTCCACTTGTGTTATTTAGTTGAAAATCTGGTTAGTCAGCGAGTTTCCAGGGGGAATCATCATTATTAAAATGGAATATTAAATTTTATGTGTACACTCATATACTACGGGGGCAATGTAAATATATACAGATTTCTGGGAAAGCAAACTGACATTATGTAATCAGCACTTAAAATTGTTTAGCTTTTCACTTATTTTTGAGGAGAATAAATAGTAACCCAGAAGATACAACCAGTTGGCAGGGATGCTAGGTTTCAAATTAAGGGTGAACTAGATATAAAATTAAATATTCAATGCAATGTTATTTATTATAGTCAAACACTGTGAACAACCTAAATTTGCTGCAGTAGGGAGATGTTCAAATAAACTAGTTAAGTTCCCACAATATCTTTTAAGACAGTATTTATTGACATGAGAATATAATCATGACGTAACAATTTTGTATTTTAACAGACTTGCAAATGGTATTCACAAAATGTTATCTTCTTTATAAACAGATACTCACATGTAGAAAAATATGAGAAGAAACAAAATACAATCTTATTAGCTTTTATCCCTGCATGGTAATGAGATTATATGTTTTTAAATTTCTTTTGAAATAGCTATATAGTCTCTAATTACAGAAAATGAGATATGCTTCCTTCATAATTGGAAATAAAAATAATGCTTTTTAAGAGGAAAAATTATATTTCCTATAGGATTTATTTTTGATTCATAAAGATTAATGGGAATTTATTGGCTTCGAATTTTCTGCTTTTTATGAAGTTCTTCAAGAGAAAATAATATTTATCAAGAAGATAAAGCTGTGACTGATAATATTTATGTAGAAAAATAATTTTTCTTTACTATTTAGCAGAGAAGAGCTTTTCTCATCATCCACAGGAGAGAAGGACAGTAAATCTCAAGTATTTTACAACTATCAGGTCAATGCAGCACATTTTTCTATCAAAGAATGCAGCAAACTGTGAGAATGTATAATCCCTGCAAATGCTTCTGTAGAAAAATGCCAATAGCCTCTACCCGTAAAATGAGAAAGAAAAATGCATTGTCATGAATGATGAGAAGCGGGAAGCACTATGTCAATATAATGACATTTTTAGAATTTCAACTGCATAGAAAGAGATGTCAGAATAGACTTGAGGGGGTGGAATTCATAAGAATTTATATTCTTGGATGTCATTTGTATGTTATTACTTTTATTATAATATCTTAATTTGTTTACACTTATTCATATAATCAGAAAAGTTTTAATAATACTAATTAACAATTGCCTTGTGTCAGGCACTGTTCTAAACTTTGGGGATACAAATGTAGTAAGGCACATGTTGGCTCCAGATAAATGTACAGTTAAGAAGTTATTTCAACAGTGTCCAAAAAGGATTTGAAGCAATTATAGAAAAAATCCAAGCAATTCTAATGTCTGTTATTGCCTTTGTTACCAGGAAACAATCAGATTTGAAACATCGTAAATTAACCTGTTATCCTGAATCAGACTTTGTTCTTTTTCCTTGGGTCTCTAACATCTTGACATAAGAGGGATAGTTGGCACAAAACAATAAGCAAGATAAACTTAATTTGGTGGCTGGTGTATGAAGCAGGTCATTCCCACTTCTTCATGCATCTGGTTATTAGCACATCCACCACCTCAATCACAAAAGCTAGAAAGAAGAGTAGGTGGGCCTAATGGGAGCCTTGTTGAATCAACAGTATCCCTTTCTGAGACTTGCCTCAAGGGAGCCTAGTGGAATCTCTTATTCAATATTAGTTATTGTTATTGCACCATTTATTGTCCATTTTTACCAATTTATAGAGAAATGACTGAATTATCAATAAATGTATGAAAAGTCCCTCTAGCTCATAAGTATAAAAATATAGCAAAATAAGATTATCATATTAGTAATCATTAAAACATTGCAATCTCCAGTGTAGGTGAAGTGGGAGAATTTACTCTCACATACTGTTTGTGGGTTTGCAGATTGGCACCACTATTTTGTGGAGCAATGTAACATTGACATCAACATGTTAAGGTGGAAATTCTACTCATTCCGCCATTATCATAGCTCCATGAAAGACTTTATTTCCATGTGCTCTTGTCTCTGATGGTTTTATCATTGCTGTCTGCCTTACTCTGTTCTTCCAGTGGCCAAATTATTGACAGATTCCATACCCATCATTATGGGAGAAAACAAATCCAATTCCTTTTCCTGTGGTGGTTTCTTTTCTCATACTTGGATGTTCTAGGTTCTGAGTCTTTTAGCAGTACCTACGGGGTTCCTTATTATTAATTCTCTTATACGCCAAAATGATACACTTTGTTTCTGTTTCCTAGATATATAATACAAAGCGTTATTTTCTGCTACTCTTTACAGTGGTTTCATAAGTTTGTTGGATGAGAGTCTTTTTTCTCCTCTGCAGCCCCTGACCATTTCAGTGCTACAGAAATAAAAGGGAGCTGTCATATCCATAGATACTCACATATTTATTTTAATTTTTTGTAATTCCAACTTTTATTTTAGATTCAGAGTACATGTGCAGGTTCATTACATGGTTATATTGCATGATGCTGAAGTTCATGGTACAAATAGTCTCCTCACCCAGGTAGTGAGCATGGTACCCAAAAGGTAGTTTTTCAACCATTGTCTCCCCACTCTCTCCCTCTCTAGTTGTCCCCAGTGTTTACTGTTCCCATCTTTACGGCCATGTGTGCCCAATGTTTAGCTGCTGCTAATGATGGCAGAAGCGAAATTAGTACATTTTTCTGAATATGTTTCAATAACTAATCTTGTGAGCTATGAAAATGCTAGGCCTTGGAGCACAGGACAACAATTACTCTAGTGGAAGAACAGGTATTACTTTGACAATGTCTGAGTTGTTTCAAAGATGAAAATATTACTCATAATTATGGCGATGTTTATTTTCAAATTTGACATCCTAATAAAAGAGACCCAGAAAAAATAAATGATCAAATACCATGGACCATATTTTAGCTTATCTTATTTCAATGACAGAATTTATTTCCAGTTAAAATAAAGATAATTATCTGCTACCAAGGAATTGAGCAGTCCCACTATTCTCTGGTGGTTCACACAAAGGACAGGACCTGAGTAGAGAAAAATGTATTTCTTAAAAGGCAAAAATGGGAGCTGAAGCCTTTATCACATGGCATATGGTTATGGGACTGGGGATGTTTAGGCTCCTGTGTCCACACAAATATTCATGTAATAACTTAAGGCAGATATCTGAAGTACTGTTATGGGGAAGAGAAAACACACACACACACATATGTGTGTATATATATAGTAAGTATATGTATAAGTTTACATATATATGCTTGTGTTTTCTATATATAATGTATAATATATATATACACACAAATATTTATATAATAACTTAAGGCAGATATCTGAAGTACTATTATGTGGAAGACAAAACACAAGCATATGTGTGTATGTGTGCATGTATATGTGTGTGTATATATATGTATATACATCCCTAGTCCCATAACCATATGCCATGTGATAAAGGCTTCAGCTCCCATTTTTCCCTTTTAAGAAATATATTTTTCTCTACTCAGGTCCTATCCTTTGTGTGAACCACCAGAGAATAGTGGGACTGTTCAATTCCTTGGTAGCAGATAATTGTCTTTATTTTAACTGGAAATAAATTCTGTCATTGAAATAAGATAAGCTAAAATATGGTCCATGGTATTTGATAATTTATTTTTTCTGGGTGTATATATACATATATATACACACACAAATACATACATAGCCATATATGTATATATGGGAGAGCATTAAGGAAAAGAGCTAATGCATGCTGGGCTGAATACCTAGGTGATGGGTTGATAGATGCAGCAAGCCACCGTGGTACAACTTTACCTATATAACAAACCTGCACATGTACCCCAGAACTTGAAAAAAAGGCAATAAAATTTAACAAAAGAAAAAAAAATACTCTCTGGGAAAGAAACCTGCATAGCCATACATAAACCTAGAAAATATAATGTATATCATAAATGCAACAAGAAAGCACATCCAGGAGTCATGTTCGCCATTTGATACTAATTTGCTCACTGGCTGCAAGGGAGGCTGGAAGAGGAGATTTAGATGAAGGGAACTGGCATTGTCATGACGGTTAGGACCAATCAACAATTCATCCAAAGTTGGCAGTTTCCTGCTTTAAAGAAAAAAATAAAGACTGTGTTCTGAGATGAAAAAAGAAAGGCAACAGCTTAGGGGTCACCACAATTAAGGCTGCTCCAATTTTTTTGGTCTGATTTTCTTCCTGTCTCCTGGTGTCTTGTGAGATCCCCAACAGAAAAATGTTGTCTTGGTAAAATTTTAGTCACCTGAGCTTAATGTCAAATTCATAATTGATTGTTAAATGAATAAAATGTATTGATGTCAGGATCCTTTCCAAAAACTCTCGAATCACTTCCAGGAAAAGCTTGCAAGCTGCCTGTCTATAAGGCTTTCCCACATACTATACCTTAAGTCTTTCTCCATGTTGTTTCCTGTGCTTGTAACATGCTTCCTCATCAGAGTCTCATTACCTACCAAACTGTCTTGTCAGGTGCTGTTTACACCCTCCACACCCTGGCCAGTACCACTTCCTTGTTAAGCTGCTCTGGCCAGTGTAGGCAGAAGCTGCACCTCTTCCTTCTTTTGTGTGCTTTGCTATGTTACAGGCTTATCCTCTGAGGGACACTAAGCAGTTTGAAGGAAGGGTTAGATTCATGCCTAACATTTAGCATAGTTCTTGCCACAAAGTACTTGTTCAATAATGGTATTTTAAAACCATTTGCTAAGCTTTTTGTGTGGTGCCATCTTGAAAACTCTGAAGAATACATATATGCATTAGGAAAGAAAAGTTCAAGAGGGTTGTGCTTCTCTCAAGAGGAAATAAGAATAACAGGAGTCATTGCTTTTTAAAAATTCATGTTTTTGTGATGACTAGTATAGATATTTCCCCCAAGGTTAGCCCTGGTCTTCATCAACCATTTTTTTTTTTTTTTCTAGAAACAATGTTCAAATTTGTGTTGCTAAACTTGTCACTTTTAGTTTGAGTCAAGTTTCATGAAAAGCTTAATTGTCTTTATTTCAGCTTTTGCATGCTTATTTAAACTTATGAAGAGAACTTACATTTTCTCATATTACCAAAGTCTAAACAATTTTTCTAAAGTGGAATGCCTAGGGGCTAGTTGTTACAGCAATTATCAATTATATTTGGCTTAATTTAATTGTTTGCAAAATTAACTTTTTAAAGTAGCATTTAATTCTCTTTCCAGTCTCACTTCTCAAGAAGGTAATTAATGAACTAACTATAATTAAATATGAATGACAAAGCACAAGAAACTTTTATATGAAATTATCATTGAACTTTTATTATACTGTCTACCAACTGGTGCACAGGTACTCCAGGGTACTGAATGCATTAGAGACTTCAGTGCCTCCCTTTTTACACCCCCCCCACCCCGTTATATCATTGTTTTGTG
This sequence comes from Colobus angolensis palliatus, assembly GCF_000951035.1. Lineage (NCBI taxonomy): Eukaryota > Metazoa > Chordata > Mammalia > Primates > Cercopithecidae > Colobus > Colobus angolensis. The sequence goes on from NW_012116055.1 coordinate 1,738,360, forward strand.
GCCACACACCTGACTTACTAATGTATTCAAAAGTCCTATCTGAATTAATCTATCAGTTATTATTATACTAATTATTACTTTGATAGTTTATGAGCTATCAAAAACATATTTTAAACTATTTTAGGAGCTGCAGAAAATATATATTAACTTTGATCTGTCCAATTTCTATAAAGTGAATCTCCTGTGACCCTAAAACTTCACCCCAGTGAAAAGAATATGTCCTGAGATTTTCAGTATCCATTTCATACTCTAGGTAGCAACTGAACCTACAATTCATACCTCCTGTGTCATAAAGAAATATAATTATTTTAAGAAAAACAAAAAGAAGCTTCTCTCCAAAATAATATCGGGCAACCCATTTCAAAGTATCTCTGGATCTTTCTTCTTTAGGATTAGAGACATATAAAACAATATTTCCCGTGGAGGTAGCATTCAAAAATGCAATTTATTATTGTTCTCTTTTTATTGAAAATAATAACTACTATTTTAGAAGAATTGATGAAAAAAGAACACCACAAATAAAGACCAAATCAATAATTTCTAATTCTATTAGAGCTAACCTTTGTTAATCTTAAAATGTAAAATATTTATATATGCATATTTAATATTTGAATATTTAGTAAGTACATATATAAATATAAATATCACATTGTTCATTTTTTACATTTCTCATGGTGTTGTTTCCACATACCTTTTAATGGCCATGGAATATTTCATCATCTGGACAGGCCATAAGCAATGCAATTAATCTCTTATTGGACATGAAGGTTTTCAACTTTTTACTATTTTGAAAACATTTCATTAAATATATATTTTTGTCTATATCTCTGATTACTTCCTAAATGTCAAATTTTAGAACTAATATTACTGGATGCATTAGTTTTCTGTCATTTTGTAAAACATACCAACCAATTTAGCAGCTTAAAACAAGATCCCTTTATTAAAAGCTCCCAATTCTGAATGGCTGAAGTCTGAGCATGGCGTGAATTCTCTGTTTGGGTTCTCACAAAGCTGAAATCAAGGTGTCAGCTGGCTGTGTCCTCATATGAAACCTGAAGTTGTCTTCCTAGCTCACATCCTTGAATCTTATTTCAGTTTCTTTCAACTGTAGGATTGAGGTCCCTGTTTCCTTGATGGTGTCAGCTGGTGGCCACTTTCCACATTCCTTGTTGTATGACTCTCTCAGTTTTCAAAACTGAGCAATGGAGAGTCTTCCTGCATTGGTTTTCCCAGGCTGCTATAACATACCATGGACTAGGTAGCTTAATTGACCAAAAAATTATTTTCTCACTATTCTTGAGACTAGAAGTCCATGATCAAGGTGCTGTCAGGCTAGGTTTCTGATGAGGCCTCTCTTCCTGACTTGTAGACAGACAGCTTCTTGCTGTGTACTGACATGATTTTTCCTCTATGTGCTCACAAAGAGAGGAGTACCTCTTCTGCTTCTTATAAAGACACCAGACCCCACCTTTATGACCCCATTTAGTCTTTATTATTTCATTATAGAACCTATCTCTAAATACAGTCGCATGGGGGTTAGAGTTTCAACATATAAACTTCATGGGTACATGACTTAGTCCATACCACTTTCTCATATCAAATTTTCCTCATGGTTCAAATTTCTCTCACCAGGAAAAGTCCAGTTTTTTTAAGGTCTCAACTAATTTGGTCAAAACCCACTGAGGATAATCTCCCTATCTTAATGTTAACTGATTGAAACCTTCACAGCAGAATTATCTCGACTAGTATTGGACTTAATAACTGGAAGAAGATTTGTTTCATGATGGGATGAGAATCTTGGGGGCCATCTTGGAAGTTGGCCCACCACACTGAGTCAAAGGATAAGGTACATATGGTACTAGTGTGACATTTTAAAGCCAAAAGTAACACTGGACATTCAATGTCACCTCTGCCACTAACTGTGCAAGTCATGTCACTTCTCAGGACTTGAATTTTCCTATCTGGAAAATGAGTCTAACAACCCTGTTTCTGACCTGATACATTACCTTTTGAGGAAGCATCACCTTTAGTGCTGCTTGACAGTTTTTCTTTGTTTAACCCTTTGTCTATACTGTCCTTTATTGCTATGCACTAACAGCAGTAGCAATTTCCTCAAAATTTAAAAAAGAATAACTGCATGAAAGTGAAAACCAATGGAGCTTAATTCTTCCCTTCTAAGAATTCTGCTCATGGATGTGAGAATTCCCAGGGTACTTTTAGATGACTTCCTGACTTGTAATGTGCCCCTGTAGCTTCTTTAGATGGTAGAAGCTTACATCCATGAGGCTCTATTTCAATACTAGATGACAGGCCTTTTGGTGAGATTTTAGTATTTTCCAGTGTTAGCCTTGTCATTTAGTAGGCTCCTTCGAAAGTGCAGAGCACAGCATGGTAGTACAGATCCCCGTGCTGTGAATGTCTGATCTCTTGCCTTCACATTGAATGACACTACATACCTCTTGGGAGATCCCGATGCTTAGTTTCTCATTCTAATTTCTCAGCGCCACCTCTGCTTTTCTCTTAATGGCTGCCACCCCCTGCAGTGCTCACCACTATATTGCCAACAGCTTCTCTTGAATTTACAAAACACTGACAGTTATTCTGACTGGTCAAAGCAAGAGAAAAGATAATCTGCTTCTATCTTCATTTTTTATCAGCTTATAGTGATTCCCCATAAAATAAAACTCTTCAGCTTTTCAAACAAATTAGGCTTGCATTATGCATGATGAATTACATTATCTAGTTATATATTTCCATAAGTTCTGTTAGAAGTATAGGGCTTTTACAAAGTATTTCAGTGGGACATGGAATATAGGAATGGGCACTTATGGAAGATAATTATTTTTGGTATCAATGCAGAGAAAAAATATTCATGCTGCTTAACTGGCTCTATTCCTTGAGATGAGTAATTGACACATCATACTTATAGTATACAATAATAATTTCCATTTTATTTGCATTATAGTAATAGTTTCATTCATGCAGTGCAGCAGGTGACAATAAAAATGATTTATGCTAACTTCTAATGTGTAGTTACTAGGTATTAGGTAATGGACTAAGCATTCACATGTGTTATCTCATTCACTCCTCATAAAAGTACAATTAAGTAGGTATTTGTTACCCTATTTTATAGATGAGGAGACTGAGCAGACAGAGCCTAAGTAACCAGGTCCAGCTCACAGAAACAGTAAGTGACAAAGATAGTATATGAACCCATTCTTTCTGAAACCAGAGACAGTGCTCTGTTGGAAGATGTGAAATATTCTAATTTTAATAGATTTTATTATGTTTGCTTTGAAAAATAATGTGGTAGGTTAGATAGAGCAAAGGTTTTGAATCTACACAGAAGGAAATTCAAATTTCATTTCAGTCACTTACTAGTTCTGTCTTCTTTCCAAAGTATTTACTCTTTACTTCTCAGATTCCTTATCTCTCAATGAGAAAATAAAGCATTCCACAGCAGGTGTATTCTTTTCACTCCACATGGCATATGTAATCATTAAGAGTATCTATCTGGATCTCTGTGTTGAGATGGATATTATTGCCATTTCAGTGGGAAACTCTTGTGACAGATTAGTAATGTTCACAATGGATACTGAATTAGAGGCTACATATTTGCTAACCCTAGGCTAGTGTATAGTAGAACCTGAGATATAAAAAATATAGGCCTTTTCTCCTATTATCAGGTTTTTAAATTCCATGAGTATATTTAGAATGCAATTAGAGATTTAAGCTTGTTAATTTGTCAAGCATTGAATAAGCTGCTATGTGAACTTTAACATAAAATATAATCACTGGGTCCTATGAGTTTATGTTTAAGTCTGATTTCAGGATAGAAGAAGAGAGAAGAAAGGAAGGTAACAGCTAACTCTGGTTGGGGAATCATATCACAAAAAATGCAAAAATTCCTAATCTGTTATTTTGTTTCAAAGTAAACATTTAGACCACAAGTCTGGAACTTTCATGGAAATTAATAGGCAAAATTTGACGTAATCAGCAGCAAATCTGACAGGTAGGATCTGATTTGCCTTAGCCCCAAATTATTAGCACATGGAAACTTTACTATTCCTCCTTCCATTTGATTTTGTCCTATCCCAAACTTTTGGCCCAGTATGCTTGTTCTAGAAAGAACATCAGACAAAACAAAAACAAAACCGAAATACAGATTTGTAGGGGATTTAATTTGTCTCCAGGTTCAGACTGGGTCTGAAATGTGCCTCCCTGTCTGCAGCTCTCTATGACTGGGCATCTTCTCTGTGCTCTGGTCAGCCTGTGTGCAGCTACAAATGTCCTGAGAAAACAGCTGAAAATAATGAACATGCGAGGAGCTATATTTCCAAGCCCTCTCCAGAGGCATCTTCACATCTTTGGGATCTCTACCCAGTGCACCCAAGAACAACCCATCTGTGTTTGCACTCTCCCCACCCTGGTGTGGTGAAGCAGTTCAGCTGCCTTTCCTCAGATGTCATTTTTTCAGATGTTATTACACTTTATGTTCGTAGGGTAAATTGAGCAGGTCACATTCTAGACCTCAAACACATTAGAAGAACAGAGTAGTATCTTTTCTTCTGATTAGTGTTTTCTCTTTAACAGCTGTTTGGGTTACTTGATAGCATTGAACATGAATAGTGGGCAGAACCTGGCCAGAGGTAGATAGGAAGATGAGTTATCATTTACCCGCTCTGGGAGTGTCAGAAAATTATCCACTATTAAAACTATTAGTTTTAGTTCCTCACCTAGGAGCTTGATGAAATAAGTTGGCTATGAAGACAGGGAATAGATGCACTTAAGTGTACATGTTTGAGTGTTTCATACATTCTGTACCTAGCACATCCCACTTTGTGTTTGGTTATCTTTCTTCTCTAAAGCTTAACGTATTTTATTATAGTTAAATGTTCAATCGGAGAATTATGATTATGACCCTGACTTTAAGCTACACTAATTATGAAAATGGAGATGCTGGATGACTCATAGCATTTCAAACGTTGGAAATGATTACATTCATGTTTCAAAAGAATATGTTCTATTAATGCATTCATTTTTTCAGAAGAATGCTGAGTATCTTTTAAAGATTCTGTATTTTCATTATCATGCCTAAATAATGCCGCATGTTCCTTCAAAGTCTTGAAGAATAAGGTTGTTGACAGAATTCAGTTTCAGGTGATTATAAGATAGACGTGTCAGTTTCTTTGCTGATTATTCTCAGCTTCTTGGGCCTGCTCACATTTCCTGGTGCATGGCCCCCTTCAAAGTCCACAAGAGCAGGTAGAGTCCTTGTCTCACTTTGAATCTCTCTGACTTTCCCTTCTACCACGTATTTTCTAAGCCTTCCCCTTCTTCTGCATTTCACTGTCTCTTCAGCCTTCCTTTTGCTTTTAAGAGCATCATCAGAAAATTCATGTTAACTTTCCTATTTAAAGGTCAGTTGATTCATAATCTTAACCTCATCTGCAAAGTTCCTTCAGAGCATTGCCTAGTATAGTCTTTGATTAAATAACCAGGGGATGAGAATCTTGTAGGAGCATCAAAATTATGCCTCCCATATTGCCTATATTCTCCAGGAAACTTTTGAAGTTTTGAGACAATTGTTTGACGCATATCATACCAAAATAGATGTAAGTGATTTGTAATATTTTTCATTATTGCTTGTCAATGATCAGCAAGCATTTTAGGGGCACTCTTTTGTTTACATAAAACAAGTATGCTAATAAATGGAATTGTCAAAATAACCTCTTTCTAGTTTATCTAGTTCTCAATAATAGTGAGTAATGAATGACAGTTTTCAAAGAATTAAAATATAATGAATGAGTAATAAGAATACAATTTCCTGTAAAGTGATCTCAGACTCAACCTGGGTCTTACTATTTTGTTCCTAAAGGTTGTAACGAGGAATTTTCTCTGAATTGGAATGAAGGGTGTTTAGAGAATGAAGGGTGTTTAGAGAATGAAGGAGATGCATTTTCATATACTCACTATATAAGATATTTGGCAAATTCGCAGAGATAGTCCTGATTTTACATATTTTATATGACAACTACTTCCTGAAGGGGCCAGAAGTTAGAAGAGTCATTTTCCAAATCCTGCTGAAAATGTTCTCAAAGTGTTCAAAATATAGTATATTTTGTCTTATGAGTGGTCAAGATTATATCCTTGGTGACTCACATCCTGATTTGTCTTTTCTCTTAACTTATTTTTGAGAGTAGGTAGAGATATTGGCAGTGGTGATGGTGATAATTAAGGCAGTGACACTGAAGGAAGAACAAGGAGGATACCCAAGATGTGTGTGTGTGTGTGTGTAATGGAATATTAGAAATAGAAATTGGGAAATATTTTGGATAAACCACACAATTATAAAACAAAAGTTGTTAATTAGAGTTGTGTAGTTACTTACTGATAATGTTTCAAATAAATGAGTTCTTGAGTTTTCTGCATTTACATGTTAATTGACATATAAAATAATCTTATGTATTTTGTGAGTTATAAAACCACAATACCAGCTCCTGTGGCAAGAAAACAAAAGACATGGTTAGTTACCATTCGAATATATTGTTAGCTCTGTAAATATTTTTTCCTTTAAAATTTGATAATAAAATGTATAATGAGAATAAGTTTAATGTGTCCATAAAATGTTTTACTCTTATCTAAAATTTATAATATTTGCATAGGTATTGAGAAAAGATCCTTCAAATCTACCAGTCTGTAGAAATAATTTAAATAATTGAAACTTAGGTTGTAACTTTCCTTAATTACACAGAAAAAAACCTTTGTGTATGTATGCATATGCGTTTGTGTGTAGGTGTGTGTCAGAGTGAATCTGATATTTGAAATCAACACTTACATATATTCAACATTTAAAATTAGTTACTGAGTGTCTAAAATGTACTTAGCACATAGGTAGATGATATAATTTTGAAACAGGAAGACGTAATTCCTGACCCTTGAGAATTAAAATTTAATTGGGTAAAAACATTGTTTAAAATCAAAGAACCTAGATAAGAACCTGCACGTAAAAACTTATTAAATGGGTATCAGACTTACTAGTCTAAATTTTGGAAACAAAGTAAAAAATGATGTAATGTAACTTTAAAATATTTCCTCCTTCATTTTTATTATGTTGCCTTTAGTTTTTTCTTAAATATAAGAAAATATTTGAAAATTATTTGCAGGTGCTTGTTTGTAGAGAGAAAATACACACACAGTAAATCAGTTTGGCTTTACAGATGACTTTCAGTTATTTTAACCAAGGCAATTATTTAATTGACTTTTGAGCAAACGTGAAATGATCATGAAACCCAACAATGGCCATTATGCATTACTGAAAGTTTCATTTGGCATTTGTATATAATAAAGGGAATACAGAAGCCACTGACTCATTACATTTATTTTAAATATCTTTCCAATTCTGTGTTTTATATGCTTATCCAGTTTCTGTTATGAATGGAACTTCTAATGGAAATAATGTGAATTCTTAGTACAGAGGCTGAGATTGAATTAGCATCACAGAATCTTCCCCGATGAGATTTTTAAGGAAATACGAATATGTGATGCGAGCAGCTTAAATAATGTCGCTGGCAGATTCCACACTGAAATTTCCAAAATGGGTTCAATTTATTTTTACAAACCTTAACATCATCAAGATAAAATAGCCAATGCTTGGAGATGGTTGAAGGGCAGTTGAAAGATCAGAGTAAATATATAAGGATAGCTGTTGGTCTTTTCATGAAGTATGGCCTATATTATTTCCCACAGAATCGCAAGTTACAGAATTGTTAATTCAAGAGTAGCAAAAACCAATAGTTCTACTGAAAATTTTTATCCCCTCCTTTAGATTAACAGTAAGTCTACATTTCCCAGTCTACCTTGCTGTTAGATGAGGCCATATATGTGACTTCTTACTAATGAATCTTTGTGCTAGTAATTTGAAACTTTCCCTGTTTGGACCATAAAGTACTGTGACACAATCTCCTTCATACTTTGTCTGTGCCACATAGCTACAGGTAGACATGAGGCCAAGGAGATGGTACAACTAGATATGGAAGGAACCTAGATCCCAGGATTACTTCAGGGAGGAAGTCCATTCTACTGAATAAGACACATACAAGATTGTGACATGAGCAAATGTGCAATAACTTTTATTTTGCTAAACCACTCAAATTTTAGAAGCTATTTATCATCAACACAATGTTATCAAACAGGTTGATCTGCTCTCAATCCAGAAAAAAAAATCAATTTTTGAAGATTAATATTTACTATTATTTTCATTACTTTCTGAGACTAGGAACACACAATAACACAAGATCAATAATTTCAAAAATATCTGTAAGTAGAGAGAAACTATTTTTATATCTTTAAACTTAGTTTTGTCTCTTGTAATGTTCATACTGTTACAAAGTAAAGAATGAATACAAGTTGCTCTGCTGAATTCCAAGTGATGCTTTTCTTCCTTATGTTTTCTGCCCTTGTTTCCAAGCAGAATGATATTTAACATTTTTCTCCCCAGTTAAGATATTTTGAGCAGATCCTCTGTTAAATGTGAGAAGCACAGAGTAATCAAGGCAGCATGGCCATACCCTCATGAGATTTTCAGCCCTAGAGAAGATAGATGTTAAAACAAGTAAGTACTAGTTGCTCTATATGGCTAGTGTGAAAAGAATGGATAGATTTCTAAAATGCACCTGCTTTCATCCCCACAGTAAAATCATAGATTACACAGACCAGAAAGTAATGAGTATTACCTAATCAACTACTCCAATTCATATGTGAAAGAACTGAGGTGTAATGAAGGTATTTGTTACCCTATATTCACTCATATTGTCAGTCTTTCATTGAAAAATATATATAAGCATTAAAATCACACTGCCAACTTACATTAATTATAAAGCTTTGATACCACTGAACTCTGAAGCATTGTTTTTTACAAACTCTGTTTATAAACATCAAAAATTGCTTGGTTCCTTAGTGATGCCAAAATTATATTAATGACTTGATTGACACATGTTTTGAATTATCAAGTATCTAGGATTTGACTCTGAACTATTTGGAATTGATTGAATATTCAGGAAATTTGATAGTCATTGGTTAATCACCAAAATTTTAGAGTCAGGCCATTATAGATCCAAGTTCTAAAGCTCTGGCACTAATTGATCTTGTTATTTTGGTCAGTATATCTATCATATGTATGACTCATTTTCATTTGTTATTAATTCATGGGTATGGAAATTATATCCAGTAAGAATGATATAGATTAAAATAAGAGAAAACTTTAAAATTCAACTCAAAGAAGAGCAAGCTTATTTAGTTCTCAGAACAGGAAGGTGAGAGGCGACAGACTGCTGGTATCCCATCAGCCGTATGCTGACATCATGGTCAGTACTACCACGACTACCTTCCCACCTCCATGCTTTTTACCTTATTGTCTGTAAGTGGCTGTGTTATCTCTTGATATTATTTCTGCCTTCTGCCTCATTTATCTTTTCTTTTAAGAGGGGATGCTCCGTTTGTGGAATTCCACATACCATAGATTGGCCAGAAGTTTTTCACCTGCTTCGCTATAGCGCTAAGAACAATGTGAAGTTTAAACACAGTCACCTCAAATGAAATCTCAGTTCTGTTAGTCATAAAAAAAAACGAACAGAAATGAACATTAAAAGGACAAATAACAGTGTCTGTCAGATCAAGTGAGTTGCCTTATGGGCCAATATGAGAGTTAAATTAAATTAAATGACGGAAGCAAAGCCCTTACCAGAGTGCCCTGAACAGAGTAAGCCCTCAGTACAGTGAGCTATTATTATCCATTCATTACCATTCAATATGCCAAAATGAAAAATTAGCATAAATATTGATAGAGATAAATGTTTCTGGATATATCCTGGAGCGCATGGTAGGAATATAATTCTACCTCCTCCTGAAATATGACCAATAAAATATAAGCAGAAGTGACATGTGTTACTTCTGTGTGGAAGCTATGAAAGTCAACATACAACACATCACTTTCTCATTTCCTTTTTGGTAGAGTGGCAGCATTTCAGATGTGGATGGTATGTGAGGCTGTGTCACGAAGAGAAGGTAATATGAAGCTGAAACCTCAGCTGCCCAGCCAAGACAGATCTGGAGCATGAGAGGGAAATAAAACTTGTAGCTTTAAGCCATAGCCCTGCCTATTCTGATTCACACATATATTTCATTAAATTCTTTTACTAAAGAGAACTTGCTCTTACTGTGGCCCTTCATAAGTGAGTTTATAGTCAGAGGTTAATGATCTGCCTAAAGTCACACAACTAGCAAACAGTAGAATCCAGATATGCACCCTGTTTTAATGTTTTTACAGGTAATTCTAGGGAATACTCCTGTTTGGCTTCAGGACACTAAGTGAAATGGAAAAGATAGCTTGTGAATTTTCATTGTTTCTGTTTTTCAAGACTCTCATCAGTCCTGAATTCAATGTTCCCCTTGCAGATAATTTTATGATAAGAAGGATCTTTAATATCCGGCAGATAAAAATAATGGGCAGTGAGACAGGTTGGGATTTATGGTATTTTAGCTCTTTTTTTTTGAGACGGAGTCTCGCTCTGTCGCCCAGGTTGGAGTGCAGTGGCGGGATCTCAGCTCACTGCAAGCTCCACCTTCCGGGTTTACGCCATTCTCCTGCCTCAGCCTCCCGAGTAGCTGGGACTACAGGCGCCCGCCACCTCGCCCGGCTAGTTTTTTGTGTTTTTCTTTTTTTTTAGTAGAGATGGGGTTTCACCGGGTTAGCCAGGATGGTCTCGATCTCCTGACCTCGTGATCCGCCCGTCTCAGCCTCCCAAAGTGCTGGGATTACAGGCTTGAGCCACCGCGCCCGGCGGTATTTTAGCTCTTTAACCTATCTCTATATTTTCTTACCTATGCATTAGGATCCATACTTCTTAACGTGCTTTTCACAAAACACTTTGAGAATATCGTATCAATGATTTATAGTACATAAATGATTCTTTTACATTTATACATTTTATTCTAAGTTATGCCCAAGCATTAACCATCAAGTAAAAACAAATTATTATAAGTATAATAAATTATATTTTAAATCATAGTTATTTTCCATTAGCATAAAGGAAAATAAAATAGGAAGATCAGCATTTACTTCATAATGGGCAGAATATATTTGACGTTTTTAGGAAAAGCAGGGAAATTTTCAGGGATTGAATGCCATTACTGCCTTTTGAGTTTAATTTTGTCCACTCATCTGAGGCCTGAAAGTTGTATCAATATGCCATGCTCAGGAAACTATATGAAGCTAGCTATTGCTAGATCTCAGATTTTGTGTAGAGCAGTTGTTAGTTATGAAATGTGAGAGAAAGACTGACAACAATCTGAACGTTATATGAGAATGGGTTGAGTTTTTTTCTATAGGTATTAGAGATGCCTAAATATATTATTTCCATGGGGTTCCCCTAAACATATTTGTGTTTCAGAAACTTTACTCATGCATCAGTATACAAGTTGCATGTTGAGAGGGTAAGAATTAGAATCTGCAGGTCCATCTGAAGTCTATTCCAGAATTTTAGATGAGATATACTAAGGAGAGAAGCAGTGGTTATGAAGAGGAGGCATACATTGGAGACATATGTAGGAGATGTAACTGAAATATCTGGGTTATTTTTCATTGGGAAAGGAGGGGACAGTGGTGGGGTGACAGAGTGAATGCAGTGCCATCTACCCCCAGAGGAAGTACGAAGGAGTCCTGTGTTTAGGTGAAAGAAGAATGGCGTTATATTTGTCACATATCGCACTTGACATTGCTATTGGAAATATACAACAAAGTTGATGTTCTGGGTAAATAAGTCTGGACCAGAAATCTGCTTAGGAGATTAATTTTTTAGATGTGGCATTTGATTTCTTGATTTTATGTGTGGTCACCAGCGGAATGTATAGAATGAGAAGAGAAAATATGGAGAAAACATGTCTCAAGTAACAGAGAGAAAGAGGAGAGACAATGTGGAAGACTCAGACAAGCTTTGGAAATGCCTTCCAGTAACGGAGATCCACAGTGTAAATGCCTCCCAGGGAGACCTGTGTGATGAAAGCTGAAATGGGATCTGTATAAGTGGCAAAGGGAAATCACAAGTGTTGATGGGAAGAATAGTGTCAGTGCAATGACTGGGCCAGACACCTGGCAGTGTTAGTTGGAGGAGAGAGAAATGAGAGAATATATAATTCTTTCAAGAGAATAGTTTTGAGGGAAAGAACAAAGCAAGTTAATGTTATGTAGTTAGAAAGCTATGCAGCTTCAAAAAGCATTATTATTATTATTATTATTTTAAATAAGAAAGACGAAAGCTTGGATATATATGAAGGAAAGAAACTGGGAGAGAAATGGTCTGAACCACGTTAGTATCATAGACACAGCAAGGGCGTGATGACTTAGAAGGAGATGGGAGCTAAAGCCTGGGTGAAAGGATGTTTAAAAAAAAAAAAAAGGCAGGAAGAGGAGAAGGTAGAATGAATATTGAAATAGGTAAGTGTGCTAGCGGGACATTTAAGATAGAAACTATTATTATCTTAATTGATTCTACAGATAGAAACAGAAAAGAAAAACAGTAGTACAAAAACACCAATCCAAAAATGGATTATAAACCTAAATTTAAATATTAAAACTTTAAAAATTCTAGAAGAAAATGTAAGAGAAGAATTTTGACCTTCGGTTAGGCAAAGATTTTTCCAAATGCAATACCAAATGATCCATAAAATAATAAATTGATAAATTGGCTTAATTAAAATGAAAAATGCCTATTCTATAAAAGTCTCTAGTGAGAGAATAAAAAGACAGACTGAGTGTAGTTTCAAGTCATTTATTTGATTGAGGACTTGTGCTCAGAAAATACTTAAAGACTCCAAAACTCAGTAATAAGAAAACAACTCAAAAAAGAATGCAAAAAAGATGCACTTTGGTATATAAGCAACGGAAAGATGACCATCAACATCACTGTCATGATACAATGCAAATTTAAAAAGCACAATGGGATACTGTTATATACCTATTAGAACATTTATATTAAAAAAGATGTACCTTACTAGTTTTAGGCAAAGATATGGAGCAACTGGAATTCTCAAAGACTGCTGGTGGGAATGTAAAATGGTACAATTTTGGAGAATAGTTCAGCAGTTTCTTAAAGAGCTGAACATACTTCTATCATATGACTCAGCCATTCCAACCTTGGATATTTACCCAAGAAAGCACATGTCCATAAAAGACTTGTAAATAAATGTCCATAGAAGCTTGATTTGTAATAGTTCAACCAGAAAACAACCTAAATGTCCAGTAACAAATAAATGGAAGAACAAACGGTGGTATATATATTCAACAAAGTATTACTCAGTAATAAAAAGGAATGAATTATTGATACAGTCCAACATGGATGGATCTCAGATAACTTATACTGAATGAAATAAGCCAGACCAAAAGAGTACATTTATATAAAATTCCAGAAAACGCAATCTAATCTGTAGTGACAGAAGACTAGTCAGTGACTGCATGGTATGATAGTTTGCTAGGGCTGTTCTAAGAAAGTACCACAGACTGATGGTTTAAACAGTAGATATTTTCTCTCAGTTTCAGAGGCTAGAAGTCTGAAATCAGGTGTTGGTGGGTTAATTTCATTCTGAGATTTCTTTCGTTGGCTTGCAGATGGCTGCCTTCTCTGTACCTCATGCGGTCTTCTCTATGTGTAAATATACCCTGGTATCTCTTTGTGTGTCTTAATTTTCTTTTCTCATAGGAACAACAGTGAGATCAGATTAGGGCTCATCCTAACAGCCTCTTTGTAGTTTAATCACCTCTTTGAAGGCCTATCTCTAAACACAGTCATGTTTTTGAGGTGCTAGGGATTAGGACTTCAATACATAAAATGGGAAGGAAGAGGATGGGCAGTGCACAATTTAGCCCATACCACCTAGTGATGGCAGGTAGGAAGAGGGATTACATAGGGACAGAAGAAAATTTGGGGGACTGATGGAGATGTTGATTGTCTTGGTTGTAGATGATAAGTTCCTAGGGGCATAGATATGCCAAAAATATTCAAATTGTACATATTAAATGCATGCAGTTTTTTAATGTGTAAATTATATCTCAACAAAGCTGTCAAAACATGTTAGAAGAGCTGTGGATTGAGTTCTTAGGAAATCCCTGCAACAGGACAACTATAAATCTTATCAATACCATTTTAGAATAACAGGATATATTTCAAACCACACTCTAGATAACAGCTGTTTTTCAGTAACTTTTGTGGACAAATGTTGCTAGAAAATATAAATATATTTAGTAGAAAATATAAAAATCCTCTTCTGTAATTAGAAATCTCATAATCTGATTGTGAAGACATTGCATGATGTATGTGAAAGAGAAATGAGCTGTTTTGTTATAATTGGTTCAAAATACTTATTTTTTGTCCAATCAGTAAAACCAATCCCTAGAGCAATTTTCAGAAGAGACAAATTCCTAGGACAGGGCTCTGGCACCCACGGCTCCTAAGGTATAAGGACCAAACATGCAGGAAACCTCATTTAAATTTGAATTAAATTCCCAAAACATATGACTTCCTGAAGCAACTCACCCAGTCCAATCTGGGTACATGTCAAATTTTCACTGCAATGGAAGACAAAAGGCAAGAATCAGTGAAAATAGACTTACCAAAATGTTCCAAATGAGGCTGAAATATTACTAAATGGTACTATAGCAAATTTTCTGAATGTCATTACTTTGTGTTGACATGGTCCCAACTCAACAGATCACAAAATTAAAAAGTATTGCTTAGTAATCTGTTGGGCGATTGTGTGTGGGGTCACCAGCAAAATGGAAGACTATTACTGAGGAAACTGATATTTTTTGACAGTTTTGGTACAAAATTAAATTAAAGATAAGGGAGGGGCAGGAAGCACCCAATGCTAGATAACACATTTGTTTATCAGATTATTTAAGAAAGGGCACAGGGTTTGTTTTCCATTCTTTTCTCCATGTTAATTTAGTCTACCATTCTTCTCCATGTTAGTTAGTAGATGCTGTGTGTAGCTGACACTAGATGGTATTGTGCTCCTTCAATTCAACTTGCTTCCTGAGTAAGAGGCAATCTCTGTGTGTAATTGTGCCACACATGTATTCAATGTGAGATCAGCACCTCCTAGAAAAAAATAGTACTTTGTTT
Organism: Colobus angolensis palliatus; assembly: GCF_000951035.1. NCBI lineage: Eukaryota > Metazoa > Chordata > Mammalia > Primates > Cercopithecidae > Colobus > Colobus angolensis. Next base: position 1,753,536 of record NW_012116055.1, read on the forward strand.
ATTAAATATGATTTAAGAAAATGTAAGAGTAGCCTCTTTTCTAGTTTTAAACATAAATGAATATTTTTGTGATGCTCCTGGCATGTGGCCTCAAATATTAATATTTGTATTTTCTAATGAAATGCTATTCAGAACATAAGAAAGAACAAATTTAATAGAGAAAATTAGAAAAAGAATTGAGCTATTGATACTATATTTAAAATGCTGCAGCAGCAGGTTAGTCTTTTTTTGAAAAGCTATATACCATGGAAAGACCAATTGCCTGTTTATAGTTTTTTCTTTTTAAACTTCAATGGCCTCTTCAAATCACAATTTTATTTTGCATAATGAATATCTAGCATTTAAGTATAATGCTAAAATTTGAATATAAGACTGGCTGAATAGTTTTATTACTGACAAGAATATTATTAATGATAACATTTTGCAACCATTTTATACCAGGAAATTAGTAGCACCAAAAAGATTAGTCTCTAGCCTGGATATTTGGTACACATGTTCCCTTGATCTGAAAAACTTGTCTCTTTCATTTCCACCTCAGAAAACGCCCATATTTCAAGGTTCAGCTGATTGTGACTTTCTCAATAAACCCATCCAGACCTTCTGGTTTTAGTGAATCTCATGTGCTCCCATTGTGCAAAATACATTTCTCACAGCACTTCGGCTAGCTTGCTATGTGACAATTATATTCATAAACATGCATCTCCTCTATAAACATACAAATAGTTTAGAATTAGGGGGGATTGCTCATTTTGACTCATGTTCCTAATGTGGGGTAAAGAGTAATTTACTAATAAATATTTGTAAATTGCCTTTTTAAATTAAAAAGATATACAGAAATCTTGAATCAACTTCATATTTACTATATATGATTAAATAACTTGACAGTATAAAAATTACTCTTCATTCTATATTCACAGGAAAGCATTTCTTCATGATGAGGGATCTGAGGGGTTTATTTCCACACCCTTCAGTATATTCAAATTGTAACCTCTCAGAGGTCAGGATTATCTTGACTCTGTTTGAAAATCCTATATATTTTCATATTAAAATATTTTATTTCATTTTGAACAGGTCTCTTTCAAAGACAATTATAAATGCCCATTTTCCAAGCATTGCTAAGACAACTTATAGGAGATACAGTTAGGGAGCTAATTAAGCTTCGGGTATAAATTAGTTCAGGCAGCTAAAGTCTGAAAGGAAAAGGGAGAGCAGATCTACCTTTTCTAAAAGTACATAGTGGAGACAATTGCCCTTTTTGATAAAATGTTTCAGGGGAATCAGTTTCAGGAGGATGAGACCAATTCCATAGCCAGCTGCTATGATAACCAAACTATTGAAATGTTAGGACAACTAGATGTTTTGAGTTAAGATTCCAGGAATACCTAATATTAATGTAAATTAAACACAAGTCACCAAAGTTTGCTGTAAAGGACCAGAGAGTAAATATTTTCGGATTTGTAGGCCATATGGTTTTGGTTACACTACTCAAATATGTCACTATTGCAAAATAGCCATAGATGATAAATAATTTAATAAGGTGTCCAGATCTGGCCCTTGGGCCATAGTTCGGTGACCTTGTTTAATAAAGTACAAATGAAGGAAAAATTGGAAATACTAGGAATACCAAAAGTCATTACAGTGACTATAGAGAACCACATTATGAGAGTAAGAGCAGAGGTAGCCAAAAACTTGACTCTAAGTCAAGAAGTACTAAAGTGTCACAAATTGTGGGTAAGCAGCAAAGAAAAGTAATGAAGGAGTGCAAAGTCCAATTCTTGAGTAATTAGTTGAACCTAATCTAGGTATAGTTGTAGAATAATATGGAAGAAAATTTTGTATCTTAGATTGCAAAGGGTTGGACAATTGTGATCTCTTGTAGATGTGACAGCTGTAGAAAGGACTCAGTGTATTGATCTGTGGACTGGGGAGGAACTGAGAACAGTTGCTTAAAGGTTAAAATAATTGTAGTGGCTTTTTGTTCCTTTTTTATGACTTTCCTTAATGACATCAAAAGCTGAAAAGAATACAATAAAAAGTAAGATAATCTTAGTCCCTCTGAGATGGTAATTTTGATTTTTAATCATGTAAGTGGTTATTTTATTCTTGGAAGATAAAGGTTTGAGTATAGAGCTGATAAGATAAAGTAAATGTTAATTTTATATAAGTCCAGCATAATCTGTGTATTTTTAATTAAGTGTTTATTTTTGAGAAAATTCAGCATTTTAGTCTTGAAAGTTTAATTTGAAATGTGTAATTGATATTAAACTTATGGGCCAGGCATGGTAGTTCATGCCTGTAATCTCAGCACTTTGGGAGACCAAGGTTGGTGGATCACTGAAGGTCAGGAGTTTGAGACCAGCCTGGCCAACATGGTGAAACCCCGTCTCTACTAAAAATTCAAAAATTAGCCGGTGGTGCATGCCTATAATCCCAGCTACTTGTGAGGCTGAGGCAGGAGAATTGCTTGAACTCAGGAGGCAGAGATTGCAGTAAGCCAAGATTCTGCCACTGCACTCCAACCTGGGTGACAGAGCGAGACTCTGTCTTAAAAAAACTGATTTTAAATTAGACAATATAAGGAAAACCTGACTAAATGTATTCATTGTTTACATTTTCAAAATAAGTTGATTTACCATAAGTTTCATTTATTAGATTTATATGATTTAAGGGTTAATAAATATTTTGCTTCTTTGGGTTATATTCTGTCAAGCTTTCAAACTGTTTAAAAATAAAATCAAATATTTTAAATATAAAGCCGAAGTTTAAAATATTTAAGAAACAATCCAATTTTGTGAATGGAGTTAGACATTTAAGGAAATTTAGTCCTTTTAGTTTGAGACAATCTGAATATCTTCTACAGAATAAGTAAAATCTTATTTTTAGATATAAATAGGTAAATTTTAAATAATAAGATTTATAGATTGAAATCTTAAGAAAAATAAGGTTTAGACAGTTCAGGACAAAAAAAATTACTACTAATTTTAAACCAGAGGAAGTCTGCAGAGCTGCCATCTTTCCTAAGTTTGGCTTAGATGCCAAACTTACATTGGCATCTAAGCACAGTGGAAAATTGGAATCCATGTATAGAATACATGTGGTGATGATGATGATACTGATGAGCACTAACACTATTGAATCCTTACTTAGTGCTAAGCATATAAGAAATAGGACTTCATTTAATTTTCCCAAAATTATTATGAGGTAGGTATTGCCATTATCTTTTCTATTTAGACAAGAAACAGGCTCAGGGTGTCTAAGTATTTTGGCGAAAGTCACACAACTAGAAGGCGGAAACATTAGAGGGAATAAAGTGAAACCTTACAGAAAGAGCAAATGCCTACAACCTTTCACATTCTTTCTATAAAACTGTCTAGAAAATATTTAAGAAGTGGAATGTGGACTGTGCTTTCAAAAATGAGAGTAAAAGAAACTTTCTTTCCAAACATTCTAAAAGAGAATGGGATTTATAAACCTGAGTTTCACAGGCACTTAAAAAATTCTTTTGGTAATTGTTGGTTGTCAGAAGGAAAGTATCAGTTTAGATGCAGAAAAACACCTCTAATTTCCTGTAGAATATTCATATTTTTCTGATAATACTTTATAAATAGATTTGAAGTGAATTTTCATACATACACACATAATTCCATATACACTTAGAAGGCATATATGTATGTATATGTGTATGTATATGGTGTTATGCATGGTGTGTATTATATGGTATATATGAGTGTACAAACACAATACTGGGAAAACAGTGCAAAATATCTCACAATGGTTTTGCAGAACTAGTTAAAAGTCTATAGTTAGTAACTATGCAATAACACGATTTATGTTGGCTTAATGCCACTGATGCTGTCTTGTTATTCCTTTTGGCATTAATAAAACTCATGGCGGGATATACAAATTAGCTATAGGCAGTTTACCCCAAATACTTTCTGATAAGAAACTAATAATCCAGAATGAGTGAACAATTAGTACTGAATATAAATAAGTACCCTACTTCCTCAGAAACTCAATACTCATGAGAATTATGTATGCAAAATTATTTTTAAAGGGAGATTCAAATATGGCATCATATTGACAAATCATGGCAATTCCTTTCTCTCTTCATCTCACCTTCAATACGACATACATAAACACAAACATGCAACTCACAATCCATATGCATATAAATATAAAAATTATAGCTAAATATGTGAGTATGTCCTGGCATATTTGTCTTCAACACAGATTTGTAAACCAAACACAAAGGAAATGACACTGTATAGTTTCAGGAATAAAGATGATATATAGCAATTGTTTAGCTCCTCTGAGCTAGAGTAAGAATTTTCAAGTCCTCAGTCAGCAAGTGTTTATTGAGTGTCCAGAGTTCCCTTAAAAATGTGTGAAACAGAGTAGTTCAATAATGTCACCTACCCCAATCCTATCACAATATCATTAGAAAAAGTTCTAAAAAGTACATGCCTATGTTACATGGAGTTTTACTGGGAGTTACTTTTTCTTTCCAAAGACAAGTTATAATTAAAACCTCTCAAAAGTGAGCACACATTATTCATAGTAAGAATAATTCCTGTTAAATAATCTAAAATTTTTGACTTTTTCTTCAAATAAAGTGAGAATATGTGGAATTAATAGCAAATATTAAAAGCCAATCTAGAAAGCATAAATAAACTCTCCATGTGTGCAGATCTATCAAGAGTATTATAAGTGTGAATAGTTTAGCAATAAGGTTTTTATGCTGGCTTTTCATCATAGAGCACTGCTACATATTATTGTAAGTAAACATGACCATAATGAAATAGATAGCATTTCCCCAAAACTAGTTTTTAAATAAAGGTTTTGTGTCTCGCAGCATATTTTTAAGATGAAGATAAAAAATTATAAATATCTCTGTAGCATATCATAGAGCATTTATACCAAGAGAAAAAATTAAAATGGCAATTTTATATATACTGTATGTATGCTCAAATTTGTTGATGAGGAAACTGGCTAACAAAAGGTTAAATATATACCAGTAAATAAATACAGAATATAGCAGAGAGCTGTAAGCTGAATGTAGGTCTTCAAATTTGAATCCATTGCCCTCTCTACTGCCTACCAAAAGATATGTTTATTATAAATAACCACTTAATAGACTGAAATTAATGTACATTTACAGCTCATTACATATATCAATTTAAGCATGAACAAGTCACACTAAAGAATTGAACAGGTCTTAGGTCTGCGACTTTCAGGTGTCAATCTTGCCCAATATCTTCATTTTAAATATGTAAAAACCTATAATAGGCAAGATATTTATTTTCAATCATAGCCATGATCAATTATCTATTGATAGAAAATTTGTAATGAATATTGATTTATAGGTACGTTAAAACAACATAATTACCATATAAGCATTTTTTTGTGTGTGTGTGGGGGCAGGAGCTGGGAATGTGGCACAGGTAACTAAAATGACCCTATGGCATTTACAATTTCTGCTATACCTCTTTATACAACCTCTAGCCATAAATACTTCTATGTCAAATCCCTCAAAGCCTGCCCATTGCATTATGACTCATTGTAACTAAGCTCCAAATGTTTTCACAGGCAGTCAGTGCTTCAATGATTGACTCGTCCCTCCCTACTGTAACCACATCTTGTACAATTTGCCCGGGTGTTGACTTGCTTCCACTGTGGGAGACTGCTTTCAGTACTGCCATGGCACTGTGATCATTACCACTTCAGAACTTTAACATTCTTTTTCATCTTTATCTGGAATTTCCTCATTCCACAAATACACTGAGGGAAAAACATATATTATAAATCCTCAATACATATTGAAGTATTGAAATTTCAGTTCCTGAAACACAATCTAAATAAAATCTGAACAAAAAGAGTCATCGTAATTTTAAACAATTTAAGGATTATTGGAACAGACTTTACTGAGATTTTTTCAAGTGTAGAAGCAGGTGCAGGGGCCAGATTAAGACATTTTGAATAATGATTGCAAGTTACAAAGCCAAGATACGAAGTACTGACTCTTCTTTAAAGAAAAACTAGGCTATTCAAGGATGGAAAAGAGCTGGGCATGGTGGTGGTTGGTGCCTGTGATCCCAGCAGTCTGAGTCTCTCTCTCTCTCTCTTTGGAAACAGAGTCTCACTCTGCCACCCACGCTGGAGTGCAGTGGTGCGATCTCAGCTCACTGCAACTTCCGCCTCCGGGGTTCAAGTAATTCTCCTACCTCAGCTTCCCGAGGAGCTGGGATTACAGGCACGCACCACCACACCCAGCTAAGTTTTGTATTTTTAGTAGAGATGGGGCTTCACCATGTTGGCCAGGCAGCAGCTCTGTTTTATAAATTAAAAAAAAAAAAAGATTAGCCAGTTTGGTACCAACTACCTGTAGTCCCAGCTCCTTGGAAGACTGAGATAGGAGGATTGCTTGGACCTGGGAAGTCAAGGCTGCAGTGAGCCATGATTGTACTACTGTATTACTGCCTGGAGACCCTGTCTCCAGAAAATGTAAATTTTTTTTTTTTTTTTTTTAAGTTATGGAGAGAGGTACGGGTTGGAACCTTTAAAGATAATGAAGACCTCCCTTTTAGTTTAGAAGATACTTGGACATGATTTAGGTGCTTGTTGTTACTACAGAAAAGTGACTAAAATTATAAACAATTGTATTTATAAATACTTATTATTTTGAAGAAGCGGTCCTTTATTTAACCATGTATGAGGAAATAAAACCTTGGCTTTCTCAGTGCTCGTGCAAAACCCTAGCCTCATGAGACTCTTCACATAATATGAGTATCAGATGTACACACTTTGGTAATTGCTCTGATCTGAAAGAATAGTAAAACTCGGCCGGGCGCCGTGGCTCAAGCCTGTAATCCCAGCACTTTGGGAGGCCGAGACGGGCGGATCACGAGATCAGGAGATCGAGACCATCCTGGCTAACACTGTGAAACCCCGTCTCTACTAAAAAAATACAAAAAAATTAGCCGGGCGAGGTGGCGGGCGCCTGTAGTCCCAGCGACTCGACTCGGGAGGCTGAGGCAGGAGAATGGCGTGAACCCGGGAGGCGGAGCTTGCAGTGAACTAAGATCCCGCCACAGCACTCCAGCCTGGGCGGCACAGCGAGACTCCGTCTCAAAAAAAAAAAAAAAAAAAAAAAAAAAAGAATAGTAAAACTCCTCTTATCTCCTAGAAAGGGCCAAATGGTTACAATCTAGACAAAGTCCCTTGGTAAAGCCCTGTCAAAAAGGATGTAGCCTAGAATTTGGAGGCATCTCTAGGTCATATAAGCTGGAGACACATAAGGCTATCTGGATCACAGTAAGATATTTTATTGATATATTGAAGAGCTAGTATAAGGAGTCCCTTTTACTATGAACTCCTTCTTCATAAGGAGAGAAAGACTATTTTTCCTATTGACTTACCCATGTATGGAGTGTCAATACCAATGGCATTTACATAGGATACTTGCTCTGGCTCTCATAGCATCATCCTAAGGGTAAGAACTAGAGCCATGGGCAAGGGGGGTTACACAGTTATTATTTACTGTGAGTCATTTAATAAGAAATCTGTGTCTAACCCAGAACACTTCATATGCAAATACAGGACAAAATTAATGAAGATAAATATTAAAGAACCCAGCAATATGACCCACTACACAAAATCATTCTTTCCCATCAGGCTTAATTATCTAATAAATGTAGAGCTGAATATTCATTCGGATTTACTCTCTATTATGATTTGTTCATAAAAATCCATATAGGTAGGAGAAAAAAATAACTGATTTTATTTTTAGTTTTATCTTTTGAGATTGCACAGTGTGATGCTGATATTTTGTAGGAGTGCTTTTACTGTTGTTACTTTTTGTGACATTATTCACCAGCTAGTTGTACAATTGCCTTAAATATTTGGAAAAGAAAATGTGTACTCTTGGTTTCTTTGGCAAAAGGAAAGTTGATATACATAGGCTGGTAGTAAACAGATGTGGCAATATATTACCAATTGGTGAATCCAGGTGAAAGATATGTTTGATTTCATAGTGCATTTTTGCAACTTTTTGTGTGTTTAATTTTAGAATATTAAATAGGCAATCCTTGTTTGGTTTTTTAAAAAATTATTCAATAAATCTCACTTAAATTTCTACTATATTTCAGAATTCGTGATAGGTACTGGCCACACAGCTGTGAACAAAAGAAATAAACTCTCCTCTGTAGAATAGGAAAATAATAAAGTAACAAATACATAAGCTGCATAACAGTACCTTAGAAAGCTTTGTAATAAGAAAATAAGATAAAGTGGTGGGGAAAAGCATCTCTCATTTACATTTGCAGAAGCTCCTGAAGGAAGTGAGAGAATGTGCAATATGACTTTCTGGGAAACCAAGTTATAGGCAGTGGGAACAGCTTCTAGAAAAGCCCTGAGGCCTTTTGCTATCAGATAAGAAGAATACATTGTTTGGATTTGTTTCTCATTTTCCTCTCATTTACAAGATTATTCCTCTATCTTGACTTCTCTTTCTTGAGGCTCTCTGCAATAGATTCAGGGCTGCAACTATCCATGAACTAATCAATGTAGGCAGGAGAATGCAAGGCAGAGACTAATGTAGGACTGGGTCATATGCTCCATCCCTCAAGATAGGGGTGAAGAGAACTAAACAATATCCAGGAACTGACAGCCCTTCCAAGAGTGGGTGATGCCCCAGTAGGAAGTTGGGGTAGAGCTTCCAAAAATGGGTAACAGATTCTTGAAAGTCAAAACTAACAACTGTCCACTACAACTCGCCTTTGGAACTGCTAGTTTCCCTCAAAATATGGGACTGTAGAGGGAACTGAGAACTGAGGTATATTCTACTCAGAAAAAAAATTTCAAAATATCTTTCACATAAGAAACTTGTTGGTATCAGTGCAAGTTTTTCTGATTCTACTTAGGGTTTAATAAATGATGACCCAAGAAGACTTTACAAATCATGGCAAGAAAACCAGGAATCTGCTAGTGTAAATGTGATGTTATACACAGTTTATACTCATGATTGCTGTGGAACCAACTATCCAGAAAAGTCATGTAAGCAAGCAGCTTGGTTATACACACACACACACACACACACACACACACACACACACACACACACACACACATGCATACATGCATATACATAGTACATGCTCTATAGTTGAGAAACTTTCCTACTGTACATTTTACTCTACAAAGCTTCTGTTTCTCCTCATCGTTCTCCTTTTCTCATTCATCAAGGGGAGGAGCTCTGCTAAGCCGTTTTCCTATAGTTCTCACCTCAAATAATCATAGAATATTTGTTCAGAATGAATAAGATTGGTAAGTTATTCTGAAATCAATTTTTTGGTTGTTGTTCTAGAGAGAGTCTCACTCTGTCACCTCAGGCTGGAGGGCAGTGGTGCAATCATAGCCCACTTCAGCCTCAAACCTCTGGGCTCTAGTGATTCTCCTGCCTCAGCCTCCTGAGTAGCTGGGGCTACAGGTGCACACCACCATGCCCAGGTGATGTTTTATTTTTTGAAGAGACGATGCCCGGCTGTGTTGCCCAAGCTGGTCTTGAACTCCTAGTCTCAAGGCAATTCTCTCACCTCAGCCTCCCCAAACAATGGAATTACAGATGTGAGCCACTGTGTCAAGACTGCTGTTATTTTTAAAAAATATAACGCTTTGTAGGAAGCGACTCTCTTTTCCTCTTTTCCTTACTTTCTCCATTAAATAGGAGTTTTATTCAGTCATCTAAGAAATGTGAGGGAGAGAGCTGAATTTTTCAATCCATACTTACTTTTCTTTACAGAAAATGTGATCTGTGATAAATCCAGTTATTTAACTGGGTAAGAATGGGAAAAACAGTTCTGAAGCTGAGAAGTCAACCTGTCCCCACACCTCTCGTCTTCTTTCTTATTCCTTTATATGGCTTGCCACAGTTCATAAACAATCTTTCTCTCTGCTCCTGCTGCTTCTGTGATATTAGGAGATAAGTCAGTCCAGTTCTGCCACTGCCCAGTGTGTGACCAGGCATTAGTGTATGAGACAGTTGAGGGAACAGAAAAGAAATAGAAAATTTATGTAATAAGCCTAAGATGTGTATTCCAGCTGTGATTTGCCAACCATTAAGCTTATATGTTTGTTGTCATGAAGTTTCTATGTTCATTTTTGGTGAGTTCAGAACTTAGAAAACATTGTAATGAATCATTTCTACAAAGCAAACAACTTTGTGTGCATTTTATAATTCTGTTTTTAGTGATGCCTGTTGCTTAAGAGAGTATAGTACATAGTATTATTGCAAGTAGTAGTAGCAGCAGCAGTAATAGATGTCATTGATTAAAGCTTGGTATGTCCCACATATTGTGACTAGTACTTGTCAAGCTAAAAGAAGAAATTGAGGCAAAACTCATATAAATAGAAAGTTTATTTGGGCAAATTTGAGGACTGTAACCTTGGGAGCATGGATGCAAGTTAAGTATTTAAAGGAGAAAGGAAGAGGCAGTTCCTAAGTTGTGTACCAATAATTTATAATAATATTAAAATAACATAACCTATTCATTGGTTATACATTGTTCCCTGTATCACAAATTCCAGGAACATGAAGATAATGGGTGTGGCAGCTAGTCACAGAGAAGAAAAGAACAAAATGCATTTAAACTATTGCCCTGGGGTATGGCTGCCAGGGTGGGAGAACAGAAGGGGGGAGGTTTATGTGACGGAAGTTTTCTCATACTCTAATCTCTCTGGACCTGATAAATTTTGCTTACTTCACATAGCTCACACTGCTCTACTTTTCTTGTCTCATACTTTATAAGCTTTTTGTTTTCCTTAAATACAAGAAAAAATTCACATGTTGAAGCCCTAACCCTCCAATGTGATGGGCCCTTTGGGAGGTAATTAGCTTTAAATAAGGTCATGAGAGTCGGCCCACGTTATGGCAAGTACTCTTATAGAAAGACATACCATAGAGATTGCTCTCTCTGTCTTTCTCAAACATATGAGAATACAGGGAGAAGGTGGCCATATGCAAGCCACAAAGACAGCCCTCACTAGGATACCACTGTGCTGGCACCCTAAACTCAGACTTCCAACCTCCAGAAATGTGAGAAAATAAATTTCAACAGTGGATGGTATTTTGCTGTGTCAGTTTGAGCAGATTAATTAATTCAGGATGTTTGAGTAGTGGCCTTTCCAGGGTCTGTCACTTTAATGTATTAAGTAGGTTAGTGTAATGTTCAAATTCTAGTCTTAAATAAGGTATTGAAATGCAAAGGTTCATTTTTATATAATTTAACAATTAGTGCTTTCCATTAATAATTTTAAAATAATAGGTATAGATGCCATTATTAAATATACCTTGGATTAATTTATCTATAGTAATTTGAAGTGTTAAAAGTCAACATTTAAGATAGTAAAATAATTTTTATTGTTTCACCTTTTCGCTCTCACATACTTCGAGATTATATTTAATGTGATACATTCTACAAGTTAAAAGTTTTTCTTCCAAATCCTACTTTAATATTCATCAAATACCTTTTATAAAGTCATAAGATTATTCCTAGTATATGTACTAATTTACAAACATTTATTTTTTGGCTAAAACTTTGAAATTATCTTAATGCTGATATTCCCAATCAAATGAAACATTTATTTGAAAACAAAAATTTGCTTTATTGCAGCTCTGGTTATTAGTACTTCTGTAGTTTGTTGCTGTTTTCACATAAATAGAACCCCATTTACCAAATATTATTTTAAGTGTAAGTAATTTAAAAATGACATCAAATTGTTACACTAGATTGGACAATCTTGACTTACTTTTTAAGTAAAAGAATCACTTTACTTTGTTGAACTTTTAAAAAAATGAATGAATTACTGCAATATTGCCTTACAATTTAAAAAAGTTTATTTTCTAGTCATTTTAAAAACACTTCTACAGAATTATATGTTCATTTAAATTTGGCATGCCATTCTTTCTCTTAGCATTTATAATAATGCTATTATTCATAGTTTTGTTAAATGTTGCTTATTCAAGTTGAATCATTTTCTCTTTTTACTCTTTCTTATTTTTTAATCACTCTCTTTTAGATGTGTCTCATCCATTTCAAGAATAGAGTTTTGCTTTGTTAACCCATTTGAAGTTATTTTTAATAACTGCATTTATGCCATTTAAATTTATTGATATGAAAATAAGTTTAGTCTTCTATTACGTTATTTTTTCCATTTAAAATTTTAGCTTTGGATTTCTCTCTGTGCTCACTGCAACTTCAAGCTTCTGACGTTGTACTCTTCATAATTAAAGTCAGTTATTCTGGTATTTAAGAAGTTTATGAACAATGATATACTTTAGTGCTTACCTTTATAATTACATATTCATAAAATATCTGTAATTCCTCTATTTCACGCAGGCTAATTTTACTATGCTTCCTTCTATGTTCCCACTGCCCTACCACTTTTTAATTATATGAGATTTATCTTTGGTTATCAAATATCTTTCTAATGTACAGTTATTGTTGGGGCAGATTGATTTCCAGTTGCCCCAGTTCTTTACTTCTCCCTGTATCTATGCCCCTTGACTATATACCTTTGCAGTTCCCTTTGAGGCAGAGTTCATTTCACTGCCTCTTAATTCTGAATTTGTCCATGTGACATATTTGTGAGCACAACTGCAATGCTCTGTAGGAATTTCAACAAATGATAAGAATGATTGATAGAGTTTGGAAAAAATAAATCATTAAATATCAGGCTGGATTTCAAATCACATAATCTCATTTTCCATTAATATACAAACAGTTTTATTCTCTATTTTCAGTCCACTAGAAGTTATGTCTTAAATACTTAGTAATAAAAAGGAGTATAACATGTGCTCATTTCCTTCAAATAATTTATAATCTCATATGTAAGAACCAGAAACATGAATACAGTATAGAGTACAGAAAGAGAAATGTGTTCACCTTTTTGTTTCAGCTGCATGGTCATTACTGGTGCTGAGAATTTTATATAACTAGTGTTTTTTTAAAATTATCTTTATAGATAATGAAACTGAGACTAAGAGACATTAGAGAATCTGCCACATTGTGCAATACTTACACAGTGGAGTAGGAATTTAAACCTATAATATCTAAATGAAAAAACAAAAGTGTATTACTGTTCTCCAGAGAAGCAGAAGCATTGTGTTTTTGTGTATATATACACACCTTCAAACCCAAAGGTCATCTGCTGCAATACTGCCTCTTGCTTGGGAGGAGGCCAGTCTTTTGTTTTATTCAGGCCTTCAATTGATTACATGAGGTCTACCTACATTGTGGAGAGCAATCTGCTATACTCAAATCCCCCTGATTTCAGTGTTAATCTCATTCAAAAATACCCTCACATAAATGTCTAGAATGTTTGACCACATCACTGGGCACCATGCCCAGCCAAGTTGACACATAAAATTAGCCATCACAATATGCCTGCTTTCCACTACACATACTGACTCCTTAGGACATACATGATTATGTAATATGATATTTCATGTTACCAGGGACTGTAAAGTGCAACAACATTATGGGTTGATGCATTTAGTGAAGCAGTTATTGATTTGTGCAATGCTCAAGTTTTTAACTAAGTGGAAAAATAAATATTCGCATCTTATCTGTCTGAGAGTAAATCTCATTCACTTAGCCAAAAGGATACATTTTTCTCTCAATGTGACACTTCCCGAAGTTCACTTCTGTACTTAGTAAAGTGAAATTTGCCCCATCCTTGTAAATAGCAAAGAAAGATTCGGTCTACTAGAATGCAAACTATTTTGTCTGACCCTTTGTTACAGAGGCAGAGTTTTGAGGACATACGGAAATGGGAAGTTGAGATACTTGGAAACTTGCAATTCTTGGTGAGCCCTCTGACATCAGGCCTGGATACGGATGCAAATGATGTCAGAAATGTTGTAAAGTCTAAAAAATATCCCACATTTCTGTCCTCCAAATAGTACAGGCTTCTAGTAATTAATAATTAAAGTCATAGTTCCTCTCCCACCCCACACTAAGAATAATCGAATGGCAGACAGCATTATAAAATTGTATTGCCAGAGTACTATTGAAAATCTAGTGAATATATTCTCAGGATTTGCAGCTTTTACACAGTGCTTTTAAAAGACACCCTAGACCTAAGATTTTTGGTTGATAAAGTAATTATTTATATTTTTATAATTTTCAAAAAACACATCTGCAGAAAGTATATTCCAATGGATATTAAAAGTCCCTTGTTAGGAGAGAAGCTAAGGAAGCCTTGTATTTTAAACAATTTTGTATATGATCACGTGTAACTATTGAAGTTGCTGTATAATATAGGAAACAATTTTAAAATGAAAGTAGGATATTAACACATTAAAACATAGTATAGAGAAATATAGTAATTCCTGATAAAAGAAATGATGAGTCATAGAATTAGACCAGAATTGGTTTTACTCACGATCTATTCATATGTACATTTCAAAGCAATATATATTAAATGTAACAGATGCTTTTATGAATATTATTTATTTTCTGTACATAAGTATAAGTGGAATAAATTAATTCTGTAAATGCCACAACTATTTTTAGTTATGAAATAATGCTCTATAATTTACATAGCCAAGAGCATGATTTCTTATTACTTAGCAGATTAATGCAAAGTTGTGGGGTGAAATTCCATTAAGGTGAGAGAAAGTCATATTCATCTATTCAAGTTGCAGTATGACTAATTCACTTTGTTCTGTTGTCTAAAATAAAAATACACTAATTGTGCAAAAAATAGTGTGTGTTGACTTACAGCTGTGTGTTGTTTGGCCTAAATGAAGCTGTGTGTGATCAAGAATCTTTATGCAGTACCTGCCTACTCATTTGTAAACTTCAAGAAATCTAAACATCTCTAACACTACATTTAACATTTATGAAGAAAATCTATCATGCTCACTGGATATATATACACATTTATGACTTTTTATCACAACCTGGCCTTTGATGTGTGGCAATCTCTGTATCTGTCTTTTAATTACCTCTCTTACCTTTTTCACATTAGATATTCCAAACTTTGATGCTTAAGTACAATTTACCCACTCATCATTCATTCTCAGAAATGTAAATGCTTTATAAAAGCAATGCCATTTCTCACCTTACACATTTTAGAAAACAATAATTGAGGCCATAGGCTTCAAACAGTTTTTCCTCTCCTTTATGATGACAAGCCAATAGACTATTTCTCCATGCGGCTAGTATGAATGGACTATAGTAATAGTATCCCATTCCATTAGCACTAGTCTCCGACTCTTCAGGCCACCCTGTAGCCCTCTGCAAAATCCTTATCCAAAGAGTCACTCACATGTGTTCTCAGAACTGCTCAGTCAGGTACCATATGGCATCTGTCAGACATTGCCTTTGTTACCTATGCTAGGAAATGTCTGCCCACCAGGCAGCTCTGCTCTCCTGGGCACCAGTGCCACAGCCACTTGTGTACTGTTGCGTTGGCCAAGTGTCAACATGATGGCTGAGTGTTTCTGTTCCTTTCATTGGGTGCCACCATGCTGCCGAGCCCTGCTGACATCACATGCCAGGCACAACAGTGGACCATCTGGCACTATGGCGTCTGCCATCTCTTTCCAGGAGCTGCTAGAAAAGAGGGCACAGAATTTAAACCTATCAAGTGGCCCATGATAACATGGGGGAGAATAAACCCTACTTCTTCACTTAATATTATACTCTGACAGAGGGGACTTAATTATCCTCCTGTGTTTTCTGAGATTTTCCTGAAATTTGTTCATTATCTTACTCAAAGTCCTGTTTTTACATAGGACCTAGATATGAATTCATGAGAACTTAAGAGATGATCATATTTGAGTGACAAAACTTACAAAAATGATTTAATCCATGAAGTGTCATGTTAAAAGAATGAATAAATTCATTAATTGCTTGTTTTGCCTCAGGCTTCCTCAGGCAGACCCCAAGATAAGGATTTGCAAGCAAGTACGTTATTAAGTGTTCCCAGGAGAAAACAGTAAGGGAGTGCAAAAAGCAGAACCAGGAAAAGGAAGAGGTCAAACAAGGGTGTGATTTTGGGTAAAATTTTGGCTCCAGTCTGATGCCATGGAGAGCTCTGTTGTGCAAACTATGCCTCAGAGTTTCTTCTATGAGGAGGTGGGATTTCTGTTTTTTAATGTTTATTCTTTAAAATGGCAAAAATTGTATATTTATCGTATACAACATAATGTTTTGCTATATGTAGACATTATGGAGTGGCTAAATCAGGCTAATTCACATATGCATTACCTCACACTTTCCATCAGTCATTGGCTATGACTGTCCTGAGGTGGGGAAAATCAAACATCAAGCACTTTCCACTGTCTGAGCAGGCAACAGTGGCTCAAGTAGCCTGGGCCATTTGTTTGAAGGCAGTCACAGATGCTAGCTATTAGAAGCAAAAGCACATACATGCCAAGGGAGGGATGCGCAGAAAAAGTTGAAGGGGTCCCAGGAGATCTTGGCAGGGTACTGATAGGGTCCACTGCACTCATTTACTAGTGGTGGCTTGCTTCGTTTCTCAATATGAGAATAAAACAATCCTGAAGCCAGCAGAGCCAAAATAAGCCATAATGCTTTTAGAATTATATGTTCAGTTTAGTTTAAGGCAGCTTTAAAAAAAAAAAAAAAAAAAAAACTAAGCTAAACTTCACCAAAAGAGTTTTCTCATATTTATTTCATAGAATCATATATTTTTGAAACCAAAGGGAACTTAGTGACTATGCACCACCAACTTGAGTTCTACCCTGTCCCACAGCCTCACAACTGTCTAGAAGAGTGTCACCTTCCAGATGTTGAACTTGTTAATAGAGCATCTATAACAGCTGTCTTTCTGTTACCACTTTTATATTATTTTCACTAAGTTATTTAGCTTGCAAAATATTTCAAAATATAGAAAGAACAAAAAATAACAGGTACCCATGTTCTCATCAATCATTTAAATAGATATTATTTGGCCAAAAATTGGCTGAGGGATCTTTTTTCTGATACAAAACAGAACATGTTATAAATTCACATAAAGTGTCATCCTTCACCTTCACCAGTACTTTCAGTAATAACTTCTTCTACAGAATGAATCATTCTTTGAAAAGGGCCTATTATTATTCTTTAGCTTTTTTTTTTTTTGGAATGTTGCTACATTGGTTTGTAGAAAAATATATGAATATTATCACACTTTAACTTTTTAAAAAGATTTATTATTTTGATACTCATAAATCTAATTTATTCATCTGAGCAGCCTTAGAATGTTTTATTACATTTCCTGAGTGAAGGACACGGTAAGGTTGTGTTCCTGTTTTAGTATTAATAAAAACAGTGCCAATGAGATTTTATGCCTATTTTATATTTCAGCAGTTTTTTTCTATAGGAAATGTGGTATTGCTAGGTTGTAGTATACATGCATTGTCAACCTTTTTTTTTTGAGATGGAGTTTCACGTTTGTTGCCCAGGCTGGAGTACAATGGCACAATCTTGGCTCACTGCAACCTCTGCCTCCCGGGCTCAAGTGATTCTCCTTCCTCAGCCTCCTAAGTAGCTGGGATTACAGGCGTGCACCACCACGACTGGCTATTTTTTGTATTTTTGGTAGAGACAGGGTTTCACCATGTTGACCAGGCTGGTTTTGAACTCCTGATCTTAGATGATCCACCTGCCTCAGCCTCCCAAAGTGCTGGGATTACAGGCATGAGCCACTGCACCGGTCACATCTTTGACTTTTTAAGTTTTACTCTTTAGAAATATATTTTAAAGGAATTTCTTGTTTACAAAAGTAATTTATAAATTATCTTAAAAAGTCATAATATTTATTTTAAAATAATTTATTACTTAATGTACCTGAAACATCATCTTTAAGATAATGGAAAATTATGATTTGGGTTAAGTGTGTTTATTTATTTGATTGCTTTTTATTTAACTGAATCGGAATTTCATTTGCTGTGAATTATTATGATATCATTAAGGATATGGATGCCTAATATTAAAATTGAGTTAGCTGTGGACTTGGAAAGTGCAAAAACCTTTCAAATTTGCTCCAATTTTTCACTCATAGGGTATCTCCTAAATCAGATTTTTTTTTTATGACTAGCCATATGTAGGTTCTATTTTCTTTTCCTTTCCTGCTAAATAAATTTTGGACATGTGTTAAGTCTATCTCTAGAAACATGTTCATATACAGCCCTCCAACTCTCACATCTAAGCCTAAAAGTGCTGTGCTTGGAAATTGATAGAAAGGTATGCTTTTAGCTCTATCTCAAATTTATTTCTCATGCAAATCTGTCTTTTAAAGCACAAACTCTTTATGCATATGAGTAAATGCTGACAATGCCAAAAGCTATCCAATACAACATAAAAGAGTTAAGGTTTCCAGTTCTCTTGATATTTTCTCCAAGGCTTTCCTCTTTGAGTATAGATGGGTATGGTGTTGTGTTGAAAGGGGTATGATATTAGTGAAAAGGGACTTGCTTTGCTATCTAAATTTAAAGCTCGTTTTATTTTATAAACCATCCTCTTCTGAGTCAGGTTTGCACTGGAATGCTGTCTGAATTCCAGGGCAAGGAAGTCTTCATGTAGCCAGTAAAATCTCAAAATATTCTGTCACCTTGTGGTCTTTGTCTTAACCTTAATTATCTTAAAGTTTTAGAGTCCATGATGACATTAGGGAGTGAGTATTGAGATGAAACACGAAAGGATTGTAGGTAAAAAAAAATTCATTGAAGGATTAAAAATAAAAGCCAATTCATGTAATATTTGGGGTACTTTCATATAAAAATTTATTAAATGATAAACCCCAATTCTAGATGGTTAGTAGATAATTATTATTCCCATTTTACAGATGAGAAGGCTGAAGCTCATAGAAAATAGATCATTTGTCTAAGACTAAGGCTTGGTTGGAGGGTTTATGATTCATGCTAGTACTTATTGCTCAATATAGTCAGATGGCATTTAAGTTTTGAGAATTATATTACAACAAACCTTGAGGACATCAGTTCAAAATATTAATAAGATCTTCAGTTTTCTCTCCAACCACTTAGAGTACATCAGCAACCTTGATAATTCCAGTCAAGGTAGGTGATTCCAATGGAGCTCTTCAATTTCAGCATATTTCTTGTTTTCTGACCTACATAAGCAAATTGTGTTGCTGGCACAGGAATTAAAAGCAGCCACATTGTAGTCTCTCTAGAAACGAAGTAGTGTAGGATTTAAGAGCATAAACTAGGCTCAGGATTCAGTTGCCTGTGTTCAGATCTGAACTCTGTGATTTATTGTTATTCTTTATCATACGACTATGGAACAAGTATTTAACTTCAATTTCCTCTTCTGTAAAGTGGAGATAATAATAGCACCCACCTCACAAAGTTGTTGTGATGAAGACATGAATCATAGTGTGCCAGAGAAGCATGCCTGCCATACAGTATGTGTTATATACTTGTGTGATGTTCTTATTATTATAGTAAGGGAATACTGTAATTAGAAAGTACATGTTCAGGCATAGGTTCTCTAAGAGGTTGTCTGGACCATCCACTCTGTGCACCAGGATCCTGTCTATAAAATGGCTGCCAAGCCTTCCCCAAAAGCTTCTTCATTGACTCAACAATAAGAGTCAAAGTAAAGTGTTGTTCAGTGACCCAATCTTGTTTTTGTTATTCTTTCATTTATCATTATATCTTCAGTGACTTCTGCCTCCCTGGTTTAGCTATTGTTTATATGCTGATGACTTTAAAACGGATGTCTTCAGTTTTGATTTCCCTGATGGGAGGGGGATCAATGTGAGCTTTTCCGTCAAAGCCAAGCTGAGTATAACAAATGTTGGGATGCCCTTAAAAATGTAACTTAAGAAATAATTATCCTGATTTGTCTTTGTATTTTTCACAGTGGAATGCAGGGTACTTCTAATGTTAAGAACTTAGAAGGCACTAAATACATATTAAATAAATGAAATTAATTTTGTAAATTCTTAAAGAATAAAGAAGCAGCTGCTCCCTGTGCCTGTCTAAATTATTAAATATAAATTTCTTAATAAAAGTTTAAACTTTGAGAAAAATATCTCTTCATAAATTGAAAAACTTTCATCATTGTTTATAAAATGCAGCCACAGAGTTCTGTGCTTCCCTGAAGAACACACCATGTGTTCCCAACAACTTCTCAGAAGTAAAATTCATTAACCAGCTGTTCTTTGGTTTATGTAAATTACTTTTCCTGGAAGAACTCAAAACTGAAACCAATCAGTCACTCAAAAGATCAGTGAGGGCAGTTAAGTCGATAATGCTCCCAATAAAGTCAACATTCCATATATCTGTTTCTGTTACTGATCTGTGATCCTGGAAACAATTTTATGTTTGTTGTGCCTCATTCTTTCTAAGTTTAAAATACGGCTATAATTGATATTTCAAAAACTATATAAGATAAGATCTTCTAAGAAAAAGATAAGTTACATTGATAATTAAATAAATTATATAATTTAGGGTGGTTTGGCCATAAATTACAACCTCATGGGATTCCAAGTAATCAAAACATTATTCAAGAGACAGTCATATCTTAGGGGAGTTTTTGAACTTCTCCCCCAACCCCACAATTTCGTAACAATAAGTCCATGAAATAGATATTATTATTTCTGTTTTGGAAATCAAGAAACTGAAAAACAGAGTGGAGAAGAATGATTAGAGCAGAAAGAGAGTGTGTGGGTAGTGGTGCCAGTAGAAAAAGGGGAGAAATAAAATGGATTCAGGGAAATTGGAGGAGTAAAGAACTTCTTGAAAGAAGGAGTGGTTAATAAAGTAAAATATTAAAGAAAAAATTATGTAAGATGAGACAGATAATTAGTTCTGACTATGTTAATTAGAGGATTCTGGTAAATTTGGTAACACTCACTTTAGTGGGAAGGCAGAGGAGGAGACTAGAGTGCTAGAAGCAGAGGAATAGTGGGAGGCAAGGAAGCTGATCAGCAAATATGCTCCACTGGGGAAACGAGGCAAAGGTGAGACACGAGACTGAACAATTGCGTGAGGGGGGCAGCTTCTCAAGAAAGTTTTATTATGTTCCTCATTATTTTTCTTTTTTGTTAGTTTTACTACCGACATTGCTCTGGGACTTTTATGTGATTACAAGCAGGAACCAGAGAGGGGGAGAACCCCCCCCCCAAAAAAAATAGTAAATAGGTTTGATGATGGAGAAGGTCCCTAAGGTGGCGGGAAATTATTAAATCGCAAGCCCAGGTGAGAGACTTCAATTTCAATCAGGAGTAACAAGCAAAGCATAAAATGTCAGGGGCAGATAGAGATGAACATAAACAAAATAGATTTGGGATAGACTGGGAAGTTGAGTTCTCTTAAGGACAAAACAGAAGGCCCAGTCCCCTGGGACTGTATTTCCCAGGGGCTCAGTGTCTGATGTGTCTGATCATACCTTCATTAAACTTAAACAAATGAGGATATTAGGGACTCTACAACTGGATATTTTAGATAATCAGAAAAAATTCTGAGCCAGTTAGGTGCAGACATGCCAAGCAAGTCATGGAGGAAAGGGTTAACTTAGCAGGCCTAGGTTGCTGAAACACTGTGCATTCCAAAAAAAAAAAAAAAAAGCCCTGTCTTTAGAACTGGCTACTGGGAGATAACCTCTGAACCCTTAGAAAATAAAATATTCCCTGCTAAGAATGTTTTTGTATGCCTGAAAAGTGTGACTAGATATGTTTATCCTAATAATATGATTTATGGTGAACACATATTTTTGTTCTGGGTGCTGGGATCTGAGTAGTTGAGGTCGGTTCACATGAGAACTACTTACATGCATGTAGACCTCAAGGCTTAGGTGAGCTTCCCTCAACCGGCATCATTTTGGCCATGGTTGTCACACATCCCTTCTGGGAGAATTGTATGTCCCTGTGTGTCTCTGCTGGAGGAACACCTGAAGTTTACTTCTTCCTTCTTCTGGACTTCACCCCATGCACATGTTCCCTTTGATAATTTTAATTTTTGTTCTACCATTGTAATAAAAAACAGTTACTATGAGTATAATAGCTATCCGGAGTCCTGTGAGTTCTAGCAAATCCTAGAACATGAAGGTGGCCTCAGGGACACACAACCCACATAATAAATGTTAATTATAAATAAATCAACATAATTTACTTATTTATTTATTTCTTTTGAGGCAGAGTCTCGCTCTGTAGCCCAGGCTGGAGTGCAGTGGCCGGATCTCGGCTCACTGCAAGCTCCGCCCCCAGGTTCACGCCATTCTCCTGCCTCAGCCTCCCGAGTAGCTGGGACTACAGGCGCCCGCCACCGCGCCCAGCTAATTTTTTTTTGTATTTTGGGGCAGAGTTTGGCTCTGTCGCCCAGGCTGGAGTGCAGTGGCCAGATCTCAGCTCACTGCAAGCTCCGCCCCCAGGTTCACGCCATTCTTCTGCCTCAGCCTCCCGAGTAGCTGGGACCACAGGCGCCCGCCACCTCGCCCGGCTAGTTTTTTGTATTTTTTTTAGTAGAGACAGGGTTTCACCTTGTTAGCCAGGATGGTCTCGATCTCCTGACCTCGTGATCCACCCGTCTCGGCCTCCCA
>NW_012116055.1:1776281-1779667 GCF_000951035.1 Colobus angolensis palliatus
TGCAAAGATCTGGATGGAAGATCAGCAAATTTAAAGGCCCTGAGGGTAAGAATCAGGTTAACATATTTTTTTGAATAGAGAAAAGACAAATTGACTAGAGAATAAATTAACAAGAGGGTGATTTGTAAGAATTGAAATCAGAGCTTGGAAAATATTACACATATATAGTTAGACTACATATATATTTTTCCATATATAAAAAGTAATACTAAAAATATATATGTAGTCATTTATATATATATAATTGGACTACATATGTTTGTGTATATATATAGTTGGACTAATACATGTTTTTTTTAGTACCCCTTATTAACGTGAACAATCTCTTTCACTTTAGTATATGGAAATCTTTTACTTTATCTTTATACTCATTGATATTTTACTGTGGTGTTTTGGTTCAATATAGTAACTATTAATCATTGCTACCATGTTGACCAGAATGCTTTTCTTTGTATTTGAACTAAATAATACATGGAGAGTACAATGCATTTGAACATAGTTTTTAATCTTCATATTTTCTACTGTAAATAAGAGTATTTGAATTTGTAGCATAGTTTTCCATAGAATTATAATAATAATTTTTCAAAATCTCTGTAGTAAACACTTCCTATTTGATTTAAGACAATTAATGGATATATAAATAGGATATAAGAAATCATCTAAAAGCTTTTCACATTGAATTACTGTCTTGTATAAATACTTCTTGATATAGACACCCATTAATGACATTCCTCTTTCCTCGAGCACCTGTTCCTGGTAAAAACAAGGGCTATATTGATTTGCCGCAATTTATCTTCTCCCAGGATTTTTGTCTTGACAGTGTGAGAAGATTAATTGGAATTAATGGCATTTGCACAGCTAATTAAAGTCACTCTTCCTAAAGTCAAATCAATTCCTTTAATCAGAAGAGTGACAAAGCTTTGCTTACTTGTTATGGTCTGCATGTAAATGTTCCCTGGATAAATCAGAATCTCTGCAAACATTAGGCACTGAATACAGTAACTACTTGGGCTGGCTAGGAATTTCTCTCACACTTAGTAATTTACAAAATGTCATTTATGCCGCTTATGCATATACTATGCATGTTTTAAATTAAGTGCAATAAAACAAAATTTACATGTATTGTATATGTAAATATATAGTTTATCTTTAAAGACACCTGCTTGTGTAAATCCTCAGGATAATTCTTAGGTAAATGTATTAGCCCATTTTCACATTGCTGATAAAAGCATACCCCAAACTGGATAATTTATAAAGAATAAGAGGTTTAATGGACTCACAGTTCCATATGGCTGAGGAGGCCTCACAATCATGGCGGAAGGCGAAGAGCAGCAAAGTCACCTCTTACATGGTGGCAGGCAGGAGGGCTTGCGTAGGGGAACTCCGTTTTATAAAACCACCAGATCTCGTGAGACTTTTTCTCTATCACAAGAACAGCATGGGAAAGACCTGCCCCCATAATTCAGTTACCTCCCACTGAATCTCTGCCACAGCATGTGGAAATTATGAGAGCTACAATTCAAGATGAGATTTGGGTGGGAACACCTCCAAACCTATCAGTAAAGATCACATAATGCAAGAGGAAGCACAAAATTAGAAATTATTGGTCCATTCAGGCATCAAATCTGTATTTAGTTGTTATTGTCTGATTTTATCACATTCTGCCAATTCCTTTCTCCACATTGGCTATATATTTATAGAGTAGTTGTCCATTAAAGACTGAATAATTTAGCCAAAATGAATACATTTTTGTGAGGGAAAATTTAGGCAGATACATCAAAATTTTGTCTCTGTTGTCATTCACTGCCAATACAACAATGGCGTAACATTAAATACAGGAGTGGAGCAATGAGAAAGAGGACCTGTGCATTTCCTTCTTCATTATATTAGAAATAATACATTCTAGACAAGAAGGGAGAATAGAGAACACATAAAAAAATAAAGCAGGATAGTATTTGGGATGAGCTAAAGACAGTTTGTAATATAAGTGACAGTAATATTTGCTCTGTGATAGTGTAAACATCAAACGTTTATCAAATGTCCTTGGCTATGTTTTTGTTTTGGATACCTCTTGGGCACAGCTTAACAGTCTCTTGGTCTATCCACTTAGCCCAGTCATGGCTGTAATGTTTTCAGTGGGCTTCAGCCTTTTTAGTACTAAGCAGCTGGCCTCAAATATTTATGGAGCGTTTTTTTTCTTTCAGAACTGTCTCTCATTCTGACAATGAACACATGCATTCATGTATGTACAAACTCAAAATGCAGGGAACTAATGCCCCCTCAGCAACCCAAACAATGAGGGGTAGGAAATGATAGATTAATCTGTAACATATTCTATAGGCTCCCAAGAAGGGGGACTAATTAGATCAAACACTTTAGTCACAGATATAGCCGGTTTAAGAAAACCTCTGTGAATTGGCTTACCTTTCTTCTTGCCTTCATCTTTCCATCTTTTAGATCTTCATTTTTGCTCTCTGGGACCACTTTTCTATTAACCCAATTAACCTGTATCTTTACGCATCTTTTTTTTTTTTTTCTTTTGAGACGAAGTCTTGCTCTGTTGCTAAGGCTGGAGTGCAATGGTACAACCCCGGCTCACTGCAACCTCCACCTCCTGGGTTCAAGTGATTTTTGTACCTCAGCCTCTTGAGTAGGTGGGATTACACATACTCACCACCACACCCAGCTGTTTTTTGGGTTTTTTTTGTATTTTTAGTAGCAATGGGGTTTCACCATGTTGGACAGGCTAGTCTTGAACTCATGTGATCCACCTTCCTTCGCCTACCAAAGTTCTGGGATTACAGGTGTGGACACCCAGCCCACAGCCCTTATTTTATACTCTATGCTCAGGGAATACGGGCTGTGATAGTTGTGATATATGCATGTGATGCTGTAATACTGCAATAAACATAAAATATCTGTAAAAATAGTGTGAAGTAAAAGTGTAAGAACCGATCAAGAAAATAATCCAAGATTTTAAAACCACACAGAACCACTGCTATAGTTTGAAATTTGTCCCCCAAATTTTGTGTGTTGAAAATTTATTACCCAAATTCACATGTTGATGGTATGTAGAGATGGGGCCTTTGAGAGGTAATTAAAATTAGGTAAAGTCATCAGAGTGGGGCCCCGTGATGGTACTGGTGGCTTGTAGGAAGAAGAAGAAAGACCTGAGCACATACACTCTTGTTTTGTCTTGCCAGATAATGTCCTCTGTCATGTTATAATGCAGCAAGAAGGCTCTTATCAGATGCCAATGCCATACTCTTGGACTTCTCAGCCACCAGAACCATGAACTAAATAAAGTTTCATTGTTTGTAAATGTCTGTAGTATTTTATCATAGCAACATAAAATGAACTAAGACAACTGCTTTTTTTTTTTTTTT
>NW_012116055.1:1779717-1784343 GCF_000951035.1 Colobus angolensis palliatus
CTGTCATGTTATAATGCAGCAAGAAGGCTCTTATCAGATGCCAATGCCATACTCTTGGACTTCTCAGCCACCAGAACCATGAACTAAATAAAGTTCCATTGTGCATACTTGTGTTTCCATGGGCATCATAGCAACATAAAATGAACTAAGACAACTGCTTTTTTTTTTTTTTTTTTGAAGTGAGGAGAGGAGGGGTCATCCCAACATATAGCATATAAAAATAAATTGATTGGCCTTTGAGAATTTATTATTTTTCATGCATTAATTTGGAACAATTCAAACAATTGATGGTGACAGTACCCTTGGTACATACTTTTGATTGATTAACGATGATGAGAGATGCATTTATCAACTTGGAATCAGGTGTCTCCAGTAACTTGGATCTCCAGTTACTGAAGCATCACTAATATGTAGATAATATCATTTTTAAATATGTCTTATGGCATTTCTGAGATTGAAGTTAATTTAATTTCATTACAAAGTCACCTACACATGGAGTAAATATATACAAACTTATAGCTGAGTGTCTAATATGTAGAAGACATACCTAATAAATACTTAAGTAAATATTTAAGCCTATATATTATCAAGTATTCATAATAACTATATCCCACTGTGTTGTTATCCCACCTGCCTAAGCCAAGTAATTTGTACTCCAACAATCTAGTTAAGTTCACAAAGTTTTGCTCTGATTTTACCTCTTCTAACTATTTGAAATGAGCAACCAGAGATTTAGAGACTTATTTTCTTCTCATATAAATAATGAGAAGTCTATTGGTTATTAAATTAAAGCCCCCAGGATTAAGAGAAAAAGTTGCTATTCTTTCTCCCCAAAGAGACAAATCTAAAAAATAAAATCTAAAATAACAGCCAATATCAGAATTTTCTAGAAATTAGCACAGAAACATCAATCCTCCTCTCAGGTTATACTTTGAATATTGCAGATATTGCAGATAATTTTTGTAGGTTTGAGCTGTGAGAAGAATATGTCAATGCCAATTGAGAAAAAAAAGTTAAAAACAATAAAACGAAATGAAAAAATCCTCTTGAAATTTTTTGAGGGATTAATACAGGTGAAGTGGAGTGCCTAGTAAGGTAGAACTTTAAGTTGTGTCTAACTACTTCCATATATATGAGCTCCTAAATAATTTGTCAAGGCTTCCCAGGGGCTGACTTCTATAGATAATAGAAATTTTCAGATAGTGGGAGGGAACATAAGAGTGTCGTCTCTTAGTGATGTAAATAAGTCTCCTCTAAAACTCATGTTGAAAAGTAATTGCCGTTGTAACAGTATTAAGAGGTGGACCCCTTGAGAGGTGATTAGGACATGAGGGCTCTGCCCACTCTTATGAAAGGACAAGTTCAACTTTCTTTTGCTCTTCTACTGTCTGCCCTGTGATGATGCTGCAAGAGGGCCCTTGTAAGATACTGGCACCTTGATCTTGGACGTTCCAGCCTCCTGAACTATGTAAAGATAAATTCTACTCTATAAATTATCCAGTCTTGGAGATTCTGTTAGAGTAGCACAAATGGACTGACAAAGGACCTCCTATTTTTTTCCACTGGAAGTCAATAAAGGCTTTCTTCTTAATAACTTACATTTAATACTTAGCTTTGAACGTGGCATGTATTATTTTGCTTAAGGATGCCAGGGTACTTCTGTTAGGAAATTGGTTGAGAAAACACATCCCTTCTGTATCCAGCTATAAAGATAGCAAATCTTATTAGGATAAGCATGTGTGATATGCATCAAGACCCATGATTGGGAAGTAAAAATAAAGCCTTTCCAAAACAATTTTCCATGACTCACCGTGATTTGAGTTCTAGGACCACATTAATAATGAAGGAACAGGAGAAAAATGTTCAGGTGTCATTAAGAGGTAGATGGTAAAACCTGTTGCAGTGCAATTGAATCCTAGAATGTGATTGTGTGAGTGAGTTTAAGGTTATTACCTTATAAGGTAATGAAGTTAGGAGTATATCCATTTTAACTAAATAAGCTGAGAATATGTTTGTTGTTCCTTGAAAATCATTATGATCAGGGGAAGAATCTGTACTCACACAAGTGGCAGCATTGGGGGAAAAGAGTTTGTCTAGTCACATTTTCATCCATAACCTCCTCCTAACTAGAAAGAATGTTTTCCCAAGGGAGATAACAAGTTTCCACAGAAATTGCTTCTTCACTGCAGAGTCTGAGAGTGCAGAGTAGTGGAGGTAATAGAGTTGGGTGTGGGTAATGTAACATAACCTTGCAAAGGGTCTTGGACTCCTTTGGTTAAGAGCCTTGAATTGAACATTATACTGAAAGTGGTATCAATTTTTTTTTAACAACCTTCTGAAACCTAAGCAAGAGGGTTTGAATATAATTATGCCCTCCCTCAACACTGCATTGCTAGCTACTAGACACAGTTGTCACTGGCTAAGCAATTAGTTGCTGGGAAAAACTGGTTCCTCCGCCTGGAATGACTGGCATGAAAATTCTCAACTGGCTTTAGCACAGCATGATAGGAAAGAGTGAGACAGATATTTCTTCCCCATCCTTTAGTATGAGTCAGCTCGAGCCAGCTTGTATATTTGTGACAAGGGTGAGGATTGTAGTAAGAGTGAGGATTGTAGCAAGAGAGTGAGGATTAGACCAAAATTGTGGCTAGTCTAGGCATGCTAATATGGTCTCTGAATTTTGTGATATCACCAAACGCATTATTTGCCTTCAGATTGTATTGTTACTTGCATATATAAGACACCTAGAAGACACCTAGAAGAGGCCTGGAACGTAGTCGTTGCTTACCAATTGTTAGTTGCTGCTGAGGGCTGATCACCATTATTGATGAATAGAAGTTCTCCTCTGGTTGCCTAGAAATGAGCTGAGAGTCGCCAATTCCTCTTTCTCCCACATTTGGTAGAGAAAGCCCATGAGCTGAGCTCCTGCAAGATCACCAGGAACTGGGCAACTCATGTTTTTCATCATTCCTCTGGGCATCTGACATTTCTAAACCCAGAGTATTTGATGCTGAAACACAGAATGTTGATATTGGCTTACAAGGCTACCCCTACATGTATTTTATACAGAGAGAACTCAGGAGGATATTTTGTCCTAGAAATTGTTGTGTAGTCACCTATATGTTGTCCAGTCATGTCACTTCTCAGAAGAGGATTGAGGACTCATACAGCATGAATACCTTGTATCTATTGATTCCAACTTGTAGCTGGGAAGGTTTGCTAACATTTTAAGTAAGCCCTTTGGTGAATAGTTACCACTTTCTTTATTATAGGGCATATCATATGTCTAAACAGTAATTATTTCAGGTGTAATAATGATTATCAGTATTCATATATTTTGTTAGCAGTTTTACCTGAATATTGATAAAGTCTAAGTGGCACAGAGGCTGGACACTTAGATCTTGGCAAGTTTGCTTATAAATCAAGATATTATTTCAAAAAGCACTGGAACAGAAAAAAAAGAAACCAAACATGATGCTTTCATGAATTAAAAAAAATGACTGAGGGCTGACAAAGAGGAAATGGAGAAATTATCTCTGTTCCCAGATTCAAAGGTAATAACCAAAAGGGGAGCCAAACTTAAAAGAATGTCTGAAGCCACAGTGCAAAAAGCCACATGGCATTATGAGTGTAATTCAGCAAATGTGGGATGAATGCTTGGGCACATGGATAATATTAAAGTATCAATCAGATGCGTCACACTGCCTGACTATGAAATATATTCTAACGTTGTCATAACCAAAACAGCATGATATTGGTAAAAAAAAAAAAAAAAAACAGACACATAGATCAATGGAACAGAATAGGGAATCCAGAAATAAATCCATGTACTAACAGCAAACTGATTTTGTAAAAAGATACCAAGGATGCACACTGGAGAAAGGACACCCTATTCAATAAATTGTTCTGGGAAAATTAGATCTCCATATGCAGAAGAATGAACATGTACACCTGTATCTCTCACCATTATAAGAATCAACTCAAGATGACTAAAGACTTAAACATAAGAACCAAAACTGTATACTACTTGAAGAAAATACAGGGGAAACATTTCAGGATATTGGTCTAGGCAAGACTTTATGGCTATGACCTCAAAAACAGGCAACAAAAACAAAACAAAAATAGACAAAATAAAACTACAGTAAACTAAAAATCTTCTGCACAGTAAATAAAACAATAAAGAGACAACTTGCTGATTGGGAGAAAATATCTGCAAACTATTCATCTGACAAGAGACTAATATCCAGAATATACAAGAAACTGCAACTACGCAACAGCTTATCATCACTGGTCATTAGAGAAATGTAAATCAAAACCACAATGAGATACCATCTCACACCAGTTAGAATGGTGATCATTAAAAAGTCAGGAAACAACAGATGCTGGAGAGGATGTGGAGAAATAAGAATGCTTTTACACTGTTGGTGGGAGTGTAAATTAGTTCAACCATTGTGGAAGACAGTGTGGCGATTCTTCTAGAACTAGAAATACCATTTGACTGAGCAAGCTCATTACTGGGTATATACTTAAAGGTTTATATATCATTCTACTATAAAGACACATGCACACATATGTTTATTGTGGCACTATTCACAATAGCAAAGACTTGGAACCAACCCAAATGTC
>NW_012116055.1:1784393-1946116 GCF_000951035.1 Colobus angolensis palliatus
TACTATGCAGCCATAGGAAAGGATGAGTTCATGCCATTTTCAGGGACATGGATGAAGCTGGAAACCATCATTCTCAGCAAACTAACACAAGAACAGAAAACAAACACCGCATATTCTCATAAGTGGGAGTTGAACAATGAGAACACATGGACACAGGGAGGGTAACATCTCACACCGGGGCCTATTTGGGTTTGGGGGGCTAGGGCAGGGATAGTAGGTGGCGGGTTGATGGGTGCAGCAAACCACTATGGCGCATGTATAACTATGTAACCAAACTGCACATTCTGTGCATGTACCACAGAACTTAAAGTATAATTTAAAAAAAAGAAAGAAAAAGAAATAATCCTGACCACAAAAGGGTCAGGTGTGCTGGCTCACGTCTAAAATCCCAGCAATTTGGGAGGCTGAGGCAGGCGGATCACTTGAGGTCAGGAGTTCGAGACCAGTCTGGCCAACATGGTGAAACCTCGTCTCTACTAAAAATACAAAAACTAGCCAGGCGAATTGACATGTGTCTGTAATCCCAGCTACTTGGGAGGCTGAGGCAGGAGAATTGCTTGAACTGGGAGGCGGAGGTTGCAGTGAGCTAAAATCATGTCACAGCACTCTAGCCTGAGCAACAGAGTGAGACTCCATCTCAAAAAAAAAAAAAAAAAGGAAAAAGAAAAAAGGAAAAAACAGAAAGAAAATGGGCAAAGGGCATGAATAGACATTTCTCAGAAAAAGGCATGAAAATGGCCAACGGACATATGAAAGTATCTTTGGCATCACTAATCATCAGGCAAATGTGGATCAAAACCACAATAAGATATCCTCACACACAGCATGGCTATTGTTATAAAAAATAACAGATACTGATGAGGATGTGGAGCTTCTACACTATTGGTGGCAATGTAAATTGTATAGACATCATGAAAAACATTATGGTGATTTTTCCCAAAACTAAAAATAGAACCACCATACATTCCAGTAATCCCACTGCTAGATATTTATCCAAAGGAAAAGAATTCAGTATATCAAAAGGATACCTGCACCCTCATGTTTACTGTAGCACTATTTACAATAGCAAATATATGGAATCAACTTGTGTCCATCAACAGATGAATGAATGCAGAAAATGTGGTATGTATACACAATGGAATACTACTTGACCATAAAAAAGAATGAAATCATGTCATTTACAGCAACATGAATGGAACTGGAGGTCATTAAGTTAAGTGAAATAAACCAGGCACAGAAAGACAAATATCACATGTACTTAGATGTATGAGCTAAAAAAGTTAATCTCATGGAAGTAGAGAGTAGAATAATGGATACCAGAGGCTGAAAATGCTGCATAGGTGGGGGCGGGAGGATGAAGAGAGGTTAATTAATAGGTACAAACATACAGATAGGTAGAAGAAATAAGTTCTTATGTTTGATAATAGAGTAGGGTGAGTATAGTTAACAACAATGTGTTATGTATTTCAAAATAGCTAGAAAAGAGGACTTGAAGTGTTCTTAAAACATAAAAATGATAAACACTTGAGGTGATGGATACCCTAAATAACATGACTGATCATTACACATTCTATACATGTGAGAAAATATCACATGTACTCCAGAAATGTGTACAAATGTTATATATCAATAAAATAAATTAACTTCCAACCAGCAACTGGATTATTAAAATGAATTATTAATGACTTTTACCCTTCAAATAATTCACATTTTGAAACAGAAAAAAGGCAT
This sequence comes from Colobus angolensis palliatus, assembly GCF_000951035.1. Classification (NCBI taxonomy): domain Eukaryota; kingdom Metazoa; phylum Chordata; class Mammalia; order Primates; family Cercopithecidae; genus Colobus; species Colobus angolensis. The sequence continues at coordinate 1,786,125 of NW_012116055.1, forward strand.
GGTATGTTGCATTTTATTTATTTTTGATATTCGTATTTCTATAATGGAGATATGACTTCCAGCATTAGAAACAGCCTTTGAAACTTTCAACTACCATATCTTTTATGATAACTATTATGATGATTATTATTTTTGATACAAAGTCTCACACTATCACCCCAGCTGAAATGCAGTGACATAATCATGATTCCTTGCAGCATTAACCTCCTAGGTTAATCCTCCTGCCTCAGTCTCCCAAGTAGCTGGGACTACACATATGTGCCACCCATGCTAAACTAATTATTTCATTTTAATTTTTGTAGAGATGGAATCTGTCATGGGTTGCCCAGGCTGGTCTCAAACTTCAGGTGATTCTCCTGTGTTGGCATCCTAAAATGCTGGGATTATAGGCATGAGCCACTATGCCTGGAGCAATTTAAAAAAAATAGATATGTAGATAAAAAATGAATTTAACATGCTCTTTTTCTATCTAAGTCCAGTAGTCAAATAAAACACATTTGATCCCAATGAGAATTATTGTATTTTTCCTTTTAGTAATGGACACCCAAAATTACAGAATTCATAAGGACACAGTTTGAAGAATTATCACAAAGCAAATATACACATACAATGATTTTCAGATTTTAACAGTAGCCCAAAAGCTGTCTCTGTGTCTCTGCTAAATCTCTACCTCCTACATATTATTTAAAAGAAACCACCATCTTAACTACCTAGAATAGAGATTAATTTAGCTTGATTTTTTAAAATTATGTATATAGACTCATGTGACATATATTCTATTATAACTGGGTTTGTTACTAAAATTCTGTTTGTGATTCATCCATATTTTTGCATATATATATAGTTTAATTTTATAGCTTATGGCATATTATTATATGAAAATGCCACGACTAATTTATATATTCTATTGTTGACAGACTTAATGTTGTTTCTAGTAGGTTTTGATGGTGATAAAATATCATAAATATTTTTATGTATGTTATACATTTTTTTGAAGGCAGCTATGCTCACCACTATACCACCAACACTGTACTGTTACATATTTTTTGTTACGCATATGCATGAAAATTGGTTTTGTCTGAAATTTAGTCTGTAGGATGCTGAGTTTGATAGTAGATAATGCCAAAGACCTTTCCAAATATTTGTACCAATTTACATGTCCCCTAGCAATGTAAGAGAATTCCCATTGCCTATTTCTTTGTCAGTCATTGTCTTAGACTGCCCTGGCTGCTATGACAAAGTACCATAAACTGGGTGGCTTATATGCAGCCATAGTTCATTCCCCCACTTCTGGAGGCTGGGAAATCCAGAATAAGCAATTCACTGTCTGGTGAAGGCCTGCTTCCTGGTTTATGGGTATCTGTCATCTGTATCCTAACATGGCTGAAAAGGGGCAGATGCACTTTCTAGGGGCTCTTTCTAAGGACACTAATCTCATTCTTGACCACTCTGTCCTCATGACCTACAAACCTCCCAAAGACCCCACGTCCTTATATCATTGCCTTTGGGGTTCAAATTTTAACATATAAATTTGGGAGGTACACAAACATTCAGAACATAGTAGTCATTTAATTTATCATATTCTCTTTTAGCTATAACATCATTTCATTATAATTTTTCCTTTGCATTTTCTTGATTACTAATGAACATGGGCAAATCATTGTATATTTATTGAAGCTATAGACAGTTTCTTTGGTAATATGCTTTGCATATTCCTGACACTTTGCCATATTTTTTTGCCTTTTGTCGATTTGTAGTTCTTTATATGTTTTGGATATGAGATCATTTTCATTTATCTGTGTGGAAAATAGTGTTTTTTCCATTCTAGATAGTTTGTGTTGTCCCTTTAGTTATGAAATTTGAGCAGTAGAAGATTGTATTGTATTGTTAATGTGTTCAATTTCATATTTTTAATTAATTTATTTATTTTTAATGCTATTTAGGAAATATTCCCTTACCCCAAAGACTGGCAAAATGCCATTAGGGTCTGTGTATGCTAACCAAATGTTACAAGATGGGACTTGTCAAAGAAGGTTTGAGAGAGAGTTCAAGAAGGGAGACTGGCAAGAAAAAGACAGCTAGAATACAAATTGGGGACTTGAATCTTCAAACATTTGATTAGAAGAGCATTTCAGGAAATGGAGATCTGTCAAAGTCCTAATTAAAGCAAGAGAGCACAAGTTCACAGACTCAGAAAATCAGGCAGCAACATGTTAATATCATGGAGCTACATCATTAAGGACCTGATTTCTAAGGGAAAAAGGAAGGAATTTGTTGGTTGTATTAAGCCACTGTGTTATGTTTAAATGGGCAGAGCCAGGGGCTTGGAGGTCTATACTTATCAGTTACCAAACTTCAACTAACGAGAATTCTGAAAACCCAATGAATTGGATATTTGAACTGATAATGCCCGAATAATTTTTTACATTGAATAATAATCTTTCAGTGAAATGAAATTGGATGGAGCATTCATGTGAAATGAGGGAGAAGAGAAATTGAGAAATGAGAATCAGGAGACAACTTGCAGAAAAAATAGGAAAGACAAAGCTAGAAAGACCTAGTTAGACACCCCAGCCATTCTTTTATACTTCTGAGAGAGACAGCATCCTAACACTAGTTTGGGGAGGATCATTTACCATTGATGAAATAACATTACAATGCTATTGATACACTCAAAACATCAAAGTCAAAATAAATGGCTAAAACATACAGCTAATCATATTATATATATCTCCATGATCTACCTGTAAAACTCTACCTGCCTAAATTAACATTATTCGCCTGCTGCCTCATTTATTCTCATAAGCAGGGTAAATTTGTCACTATGTATTTCAGTTAATTTCTATCTGATTTTGGTAAGAATCCTTCATTCTTCCCTCACATCATAAACCAGAAATTGCCTGTATTTGTGTACAACTGAAAACCAAATACTTTTGCATTTCTAGTGTAATTCTACATGACAGAGGAGGAGTTTTCTCCAGTTTCTCTCTTAGTAATCTGAGGATGTAGATAGGAATTTATTATAACCACAATGGTAGAACATCTATAATTATTCCTTTACATGGAAGAATGCTTGAGAAATAAACAACTAAAGCCTTCTAAAGCCCCCTACTCACAAATATCTCCTTGTTCTTGTTCATATACATTCATTCATTCTAATGATGTGGTTTTTGTACCACCCATTTGCATTTTGCATTTCCCTTTGCTGCATTATGGGAAATTATAATCCCTACAATGGATGCAGAGGTGGATTCAGAAAGGGCAACCCTATCAGCAACCAACAGAGAGCCTAAATGCTCTACCACTTTCTATTATGCAGGAAGATAGTTTCTCTCCTCCTTTTAATACAGTGAGGCTAAAAGTATCTGGCTCAATGCTTGACACAATCTCAACATTAATATGACCTTTTTTTTTCTTTCTTGAGGAGTTTGTAGGTAATTGGGAGCCATTAAAAGATGTTAAAATTGTTCATACAGATTAAGTCATTTCACCATACTCAACTAAATCAGAATCAAGAGGTCGGCGGAAAAGTACTTGGGGCACATAAAACTGCTCCAAGAATATAATTTCCTGCAAGCTGGATTGCTGAGACTGCCCTCTGTAACCCTAAGACTACTTTTACCTAATAGCTGCTGAAATGACCTGCTGGTAGACTCTAAGACTACGACTAGCTTTTACTTATTGCCATCACACACAAATCAGTTTGCCAAACCCTCAAAACTTTACTAATGCCAATGAACTTTTTTTCAAAACAATACACAATAGTTCTCTTTTTTTATGAAACCCAACTTTCTCTTTGTTCTTTGAACATAGTGAAGACCACTTGGTCTGTGTGTATGCCCCATATTGCAATTCTGTGATTTACAAATAAAATGTTACATTTGAGAGATTCGTCTCTACATTTTATTTTGGCTCTCTCGCAGATTAGCAACAAGGAAGTAATTAAAGTTACTGTGTTAGGCCACGTTTAGTAACTTATGTTGGAGTCAGGGAGCATTAAAGCAAACAAGGAAGCAGGTAATAGGGCAAACTACTTGAGTTAGGTGGTAGCTATGGCCACGCCAAAAATAAATAGAAAAGAGACCTGAAATACCAAAATTAAAATACTTAATTGAGACCACTGAGGAAAGCAAAGCCAATTCTTCTTACTTGCCAGTATCTTAACCCAGAAATCCAATATCGGCATCTTTACATTGATCAAAACTGCCATTATGAAATAGCTTATAATCACATCTATGATGTTTTTCTTATTTTCATCATTTTTATATACTACAAAGTATTTTATTACCAGAAAAGCGGCACTATATTTCCTTGGTAGTCTTGTTGTCAAGAAGGCTTCCTTTAATAACTCATCCTAAACTTGCTTTCCCTTAATCACCTTGTTTGATTTTCCACTATATGCTTTTCTCCTTCAACAAGAGTGGTTCTTGACATTCTCCCAATGAAAATATTGGTCAACTGGGACTCTGCCTTCAACCAGTTTCTCTCACCATCCCCTCTAAAAGAATCGAGCATAGGAGATTTCTCTCAGCAGAGTCACCTATTCATAATCGCGTAATCATGGATTCCCTCAGTTGTTTCAACTGAAACAAGTACTTCACTGTTATTAAGCATTTAAACATTTCATATCACTCTTCGTAGCTCTTATGTTTCAATATAAATTCATATTTACTTTGTTTGCCAGTAATACTCCCAGGAATTATTCAGTAATAATGTTTTCTGTCTTCTCTGTTCATTGAGTATCTATTAGTATTTATGCATCCCTAGAGACATTAGTTTGCATCCGTCTCAGCAGAATTATGTTTTGTTATGTTCGGCTCAGAGTTCTGAGACTTTTGCCTCGATTTCAGTTGAGTTTCTCTCAAAGTTTTTCTTAAACCATTTTAGATTTAATATTGTTTGAAAATATAATATGTGTTTTGTGTATTCCTTCCTATAGCTCATGCTAGTGCTGTGACATAAAACCAAAGGGAACATAACCTGGCTTTCTCCAGAGGTCTCTCAGATATATGGTTTTTTACTTCTCATCACCTTTTGCTTTAAATAAAGTAGGTTTCTGCTTTAATACTATGTGAACAAATATACAGCAAAAAGTAGCAGATGGAAAGATTAAAGTAATTAATGCTTTGGGGTGACAATAATAGCTCATATAATCTTATTCATAGCATAGCTTCACTGAGGTCATAACATATGCCCTGGTATGGTACAAGTGCTTTATATGTATTGCTTCAGTTAAGGCACACAGTACTTCCATAAGTTAGTGATTCTTCTTATCCCTGTTTTTGCAGACAGTAAACTGAATTCATGAGAGATTCAGTGAAATCTGAAAGGTTATACAACCAATAAGTAGAAGATCACAAATCTGTTTTTTAAGTGAATATATCTTTGTTCCTTCATTATGCTGTATAGTATTATTGTATGTTTTGTAAAAATTCAAATATACCCTCAACTGAAAATTACTCCTCATCCTCCCATATTGGAAAAAAGAAGAAGAAGAAATATTATCTATCCTAGTATTGGCATTGTTTTCATAGTCTTTGGACTCTAAAGACTAAAAAATATAATAATAAAAGCAAATGTTGGTCCCAATGTATACTCCTTTTCCAGGTTTTGCATTTGTCTCTTAATTCACTCTTCTTCTAATTTCTTGTTTCTATCTTGACAGTTTCTAAAATCACAGTATCCCAGATTTAAGTTTAAAAAGTTATTTACAATTAATATATTACAGTCATCTACTGTATGATGCCACTAAATATGAACAAAGTTTTATGAATAAGAAAATATTTAATGGTTCATTTATTACAATATAACAATAATAGCAGAATACTTTCTTCCTTATATTGTTAAATATGAATGTAAATTCTTAGTAATGAGAAATTTATTCTAATACAACATTTATGAAACTCAATAAACTTTACATTTATCTCCCTTTTCAAATCACTCAGTTCTGTGGTGAGAATAAAGGCAACTCTTCAAGTAGGTCTTTCACCTACTGAGTGGTTGCCAAGGTGTTGTGATTCAAATATTATAGCAAATATGAAAGCCGTGTTTTTTCTCTTGTAGTTTGTGATATGTGTCTTAGTTTCTGCTAAATATCAAAGAATATAGTTTACAATAGTGTATCTTATGGGTCTTTCTCTATATTTGGAAAAATGAAACCCAACATTTTGGCATTTATTAGGACAACAGCTTGCAAGAAATCAGCACCCGTTCTCCAAGAAGAGAAATAACACAGATTATGATCATGAACTAGAATTAGATTATGTTAACATCTGGGCAAATGCCACCCTCTGATTATCAACATCAAATGCCTTTCAGTTTCCTTGTGATCACTCTCATTTTTAACCAATTTAAAACTCAATTTTGTGATTTACCAAAGTAGACAAGCATGAAATGGATTTTTCATAGTAAAGAGAAATTCTCAGTGAATAACAATGCTAAGAGTTGGTATCGCTTCTCCAGATTTGTTTTAACTTCTTCACTATGTAGCCCCTGTCTTGTGACAGAGATGGATATATCTGCTTTTCTGGGCTCAGTTACATGCTTCCTCAGCCCCTGGAAGTTAGGCCAGTGAAAAAAAAATGGGTATATGTTCAACTCTGAATAAAAATCATCTTCACACAATTCTACTTTATTTTCTCTTCTCTAGAGACCCTGGAAGATGTAACAGATGGCAGGTCATAAGTTGGAAATGGCCCATGTCCCTCTTCTGTCTCCTCCCAACACACACACACACACACACACACAAACACACACACACACACACACACACAAGTGCACACATGCACACACAAACATTAGATTGTAATGTGCGGAAGCAATAATGTTTCTAACTTAAGTTACTGAGATTTCAGGTGTTAGAGCAGTAAGTTTGCCTGGATAATAGAGTTATTTCAGGTGCACAATGGCTAACAGCACAGAATTTGTGTAAGATATATCAGAATCTGTACACTAGCCTTCCTTTTTCTGATTGTATGGCAGTTTATTTAACCTTGTTGTGTTTCAAAGTTTTCATCTCTAAAATGAAGATAATAATAACTACCTCACAGATTTGTTGTAAGTATTGAATAATTACACATATGTAGCACTTAGGAAATAGTAATTTTTGTAAGTGTTAGCTGTTAAACCATTTATTTAGATATTTCAGTTCATTTATTATGCTTCATTCTAAAAAATACAAAATTGAACTCAACTCTCTGATATATCTTTTCTCCCAAATACCTGCTCTTATAATGTTTTACAAAAAGATTTAAGTAGTGAAAATCATCCTTTGAAAATGGTAGAATTGAAGTCTCCATTTGGTAACTGAGGGCTTGACTGTGCCTCAGACTCTGAAAGTTTACAGAGAATATTTTTCTGATATTTTTCTGATATCTTCTGATCACTACAGAAGAGCTTTAGATATTTCCCCTGCCCCTACCCCATTCTAGATAGCTGTTACTTTGTGTATCTGGGACTATGTCTCAGATCTCCTCAGATATAGGAGAGATTTAGATTTTAACTAATGGGGAAGACCATATTTCACTGTTCAATGCCTGGTGTCTTTACTCTCAGTCCAGCTTGTGGAACTCTGTTAAAAGTTGTTCAAAGAATCTGCAGTATCTTTACAACAAAGCTTGTAACACGGGATACCTATTATCAATCACCTATCCACTATACATTACTCCTTTGTCTTTTTATTTGAACTTTTATTTTAGGTTCCAGGGTGCAGGTTTGTTATATAGGTAAACTCGTGTCCTGAGGGTTTCTTATACAGATTATTTTGTCACCCAGGTATTAAACAGAGTACCCATTAGTTATTTCTGCTGATACTCTTCTTTCTCCCATCATATACCCTTGTCTAGGCCCCACTGTCTATTGTTCCCCTCTATGTGTCCATGTGTTCTCATAATTTAGCTCCCACTTATAAATGAGAACTTGCTGTATTTGGTTTTCTATTCCAGTGTTAGTTTGCTAAGTAAGGATAGTGACCTCCAGCTTCATCCATGTTCCTGCAAAGGACATGATCTTACTCTTTTTGTGGCTGCATAGTATTCTATGGTGTATATGTACCACGTTTTCTTTGTCTAGTCTACCACTGATGGGCATTTAGGTTGACTGGATGTCTTTGCTATTGTAAATAGTGCTGCAGTGAACATATGCATGCATGTGGCTTTATGATAGAATGATTTCTATTCCTTTGGGTATATACCCAGTAATGGGATTGCTGGGTTGAATGGTAGTCCTGTTTTTAGGTCTTTGAGGAGTTACCACACTGTCTTCCACAATGGTTGAACTAATTTACACTCCCACTAATAAACTGTAAGTGTTCCATTTTTTCTGTAGCCTCACCAGCATCTGTTATTTTTGACTTTTTCATAATAGCCATTCTGAATAGTGTGAGGTGGTAGCTCATTGTAGTTTTGATTTACATTTCTCTAATGATCAGTGATGTTGAGCAGTTTTTCATATGTTTCTTGGCCACATGTATGTCTTCTTTTGAAAAGTCTCTGCTCATGTCCTTTGCCCACTTTTTTAGTGTTTTTTTCTTTCTTGTAAAAAGGTTTAAGTTTCTTAAGATGCTAAATATTAGGTCTTTGTCAGATGCACAATTTGCAAAATTTTTCTTCCATTCTGTAGGTTGTCTGTTTATTCTGCTGATAGTTTCTCTTGCTGTGCAGAAGCTTTTTAGTTTAATTAGATCTCATTTGTCAATTTTTGCTTTTGTTGCAATTGCTTTTACTGTTTTCATCATGAAATCTTTGCCTCTGTCTGTGTCGTGAATCTTATTGCCTAGGTTGTCTTCTAGGGGTCTTACAGTTTTGGGTTTTACATTTAAGTCTTCAATCCCTCTTGTGATGATTTTTGTATATGGTTTAAGGAGTCCAGTTTCAACCTTCTGCATATGGCTAGCCAGTTATCTCAGCACCATTTATTGAATAGGGCGTCCTTTACCTTGCTTGCTTTTGTCAACTTTGTTGGAGATCAGATGGTTGTAGGTGTACAGTCTTACCCTTGGGCCTTTATTCTCTTCCACTGGTCTATGTGTCTGTTTTTGTGTGAATGTCATGCTGTTTTGGTTGTTGTAGTACTGTTCCATTGGTCTATGTGTCTGTTTTTGTATGAATGTCATGCTGTTTTGGTTGTCGTAGCACTGCAGTATAGTTTGAGCCTCTATTCTGTTCCATTGGTCTATTATCATGTTGTTTTGGTTGTTGTAGCACTGCAGTATAGTTTGAAGTTGGGTAATGTGATGCTACCAGCTTTGTTCCTTTTGCTTAGAATTGCCTTGGCTCTTCAGACTGTTTTTTGGTTTCATATAAATTTTAAAATAATTCTTCTAGTTCTTTGAATAATGTGAATGGTAGTTTAATGGGAATAACACTGAAACTATAAATTTTTTTGGGAAGTATGGCCATTTTCACAATATCGATTATTCCTATCAATGAGTATGGAATGTTTTTCCATTTGTTTGTGTCCTATCTCTTTTCTAGCTTATTCTCCATTTCACTAAGTTCCAGGAATACCATTACTAGAATAATCACATTCAATCTTCTTGGAGCCCACACAATCACTGAAAGCATGGAAAGGAATTTCTCTAATGGAAATTTCTCTTATTTAACTTCTATTATGTCACAATTATAAGACTTTTTTTTATTTCAATAGTTTTTGGGGAATAGGTGTTTTTTGGTTACAAGGATAAATTCTTTAGAGGTGATTTATGAGATCTTGGCGCACTCATCACTTGAGCAGTGTACACTGTACTCAATGTGTAGTCTTTTATCTCTCACCCCTTTCCCAGTCTTCTCCCTGAGTCCCCAAGTCCATTATAGCATTTTTTTTTTTTTTTTTTTTTTTAAGATGGAGTCTCACTCTGTCACCCAGGCTGGAGTACAGTGGTGCCATCTTGGCTCACTGCAACCTCCACCTCCCAGGTTCAAGCTATTTCTCCTACCTCAGCCTCCTGAGTGGCTGGGATTATAGGCGTGTGCCACCACACCCAGCTAATTTTTGTATTTTTAGTAAACAGGGGGTTTCACCATGTTGGTCAGGCTGGTCTCAAACTCCTGACCTCATGATCCGGCCTCCTGGGCCTCCCAAAGTGTTGGGATTACAGGCGTGAGCCACCGTGCCTGGCCATTATAGCATTCTTATGCCTTTGCATCCTCATAACTTTGCTCCCACTTACAAGTGAGAACATGCAATATTTGATTTTCCATTCTTGAGTTTCTTCACTTCCAACAGTTGTCTCCAACTCCATTCAGGTTGCTGTGAATGCCATTATTTTTTTCCTTTCTATAGCTGAGTAGTATGCCGTCGTGTACACATACCACATTTTCTTTATCCCCTTGTTGATTGATGGGTATTTAGGCTGGTTTCATATTTTGGTAATTGCAAATTGCGCTGCTATAAACATGTGTGTGCAAGTGTCTTTTTCATATAATGACTTACTTTCCTTTGGGTGGATACCCAGTAATGAGATTGCTGGATTGAGTGGTAGTTCACTTTTAGTTCTTTAAGGAAGCTCTACACTGTTTTCCGTAGTGGCTGCACTAGTTTACATTCCCACCAGCAGAGTAAAAGTGTTCCCTTTTCACCACCTCTTTGCCAACATCTATCCTAGGGATAACTGTTTTTCCCAAAGCCTTAATGATTCCATAAGATGGGGATTAGGTTCAGTAAGCCTTTGGTGGTTATTGTTTAGGGGAAAACAGTCATCCTTTCATACTTTGAACCTCTCTTTGCTAGAGGAGAAGCTCAAGGATTTGTATATGGGCGCAAAATAATACCCATCAACAATAAGGACTACAAATTCAGATCCTTTTATTTGTCCACTGTAAGTTGCTTCACTCACTAAAACAATTTAGCTTGGCCTCTTTAAAGTTTGTTGAGTGAATCTAGAGATAAAACCCTGGGGATAAGAGAAAATGTGAGCAATTCAGCATTCCCAGAACTTAGTGCAATGGACAATAAGCCCAAAGGGAATAGGAATGGCATATAGTAGGGAGTGAATTCATGATAGGTATCCCATATTACAGGCTTTGTTGTAAAGTCTATGGAGACTCTTTGAACAACTTGTATTAGGGGAGATTTGTGCTCAGAATCTATAGAAATATTACTTGCCATCTGTATTTGAGCCTATTTAAAGATCAAGGATTTATCATGATTTAGAAAGAGGAGTCTTACAGACATCGTTCATCCCCTCACTTTGCATAGGAAGAAATTAAAGGCTCCAGATGCTCAATGACTTGTCCAGTTTCACTCAGCCAGTTAGTGGAATATAGCCCCCAGATACCATATCTGTACTCATTCTACTTTAAATTGCTTATTTTACTCCTTGCATCTTCTGAGTTTTATATTTGCACCATTTTCCTTTCAAAACCAGATATGTTTGTGTGAACTATTTAAATTTTGATTTTTCATAGTTTCAGTCAAATGAAATAAAAAACAATTCCAATATTAAAATTGGACTTACTGTAGAATAGATTTTGAATGAATGTAAACACTCTATTCTTAATTGTAACTTAGTAAGGTTTTTTGCTATTTTAATTAAAGATATCCTAAACTGGCTATCTTCAAAATGACTTAGAAAAGTTCTAGTCAGTGTCTTCACATAATTTTCTATGTGGAACTATAGAAGTTATTGACTATGTTCCCTCTTATACTTTTGAGTTTCTAAATGCATTGCTTTAAAATTTAACACTTCACATTTCATTTGATTTGTCTGTTTCTGTTTTTCACAGTTAATTTTTAACTAATTATTTCATTAATTTAGTAAAGCATTGGCCGGCTTACTCATGAACAATCAATATTCTCAATTCAATCTGTTTACAGGTTGTCCAATGAATAAAATTTTAAAATAAGCTGTAGATTCTACCTTTCTGTAAAAGTATATGCCTTCAGTGTAGGCACAGCTGGTGATAAAACAGTTGGCAAAGTTTATTACTCACTTTAAAGGCACTATTCTAAGTTTAAAGACAGTATTCTAAGTTTGTTTCTGGAAATTGAAAATATTTTAAGAATTGACATTTGTAATAATAAAGACAATTATAATATTCAAAATTCAATATTAAAGGAATATATTTCAGAATATCTCTGCTAGTGAGTGCTAAATCTGATTATTCATATATTAGATTAAGTATTTTGATAATACTTAAATCTCACTGTAATGAAATTTGTTCATTTTGTTTCTAACATTTTGAAGTTTGTGTCTAATCAAAATATTGACATCAGTGATTGAAAACAGACAGAAAAGTCCATTGCTTTTATTCTGTAAAGCTGGAACAAATCTAAGCTCCAGATGATAATACCATGCTGTACTAGTATGATCAAGAGAGTATTACCTTATATTATTTACCTAGGAAGCCAATTAATGTACTCTTTATAATGGCTATTAATATTACCTGCAGCACATCGTAACCTATTTCATAACTACACCCAAACCCAAATCTAAGCACATATCTGGCAAGATTTTTCTTTTATTCAGAACATGCATAGTAGCTTTTTTCATTTCTTTCCATTGGAGCTATGGGTGAGACGGGTGAGAGTATCCCAGATTCTTTCCTTTTGCAGAGTAGCTATGATCTCACCACCACCACCCCCCTTTAGTATCCCCTTTATGTTAGTGTATTAATCAGAGTTCTTCAGAGAAACAGAACCAATAGGATGGTGTTTTAGTCTGCTTTGTCCGCTATCATAAAATACCACATATTGGGTAATTTATAATGAATAGGCATTTATTGCCTTATAGTTTTGGAGACTGGGGAGTCCAAGATCAAGGGGCAAGAATCTGGCAAGGGCTTTCTTGCTGCATCATCTCATGGTGGAGGGCAGAAGGGCGGAGTGGAGAGAGGAACTTGCCCCTTTCTAAGGAACTCTATTCAGAGACAACAAACCTACTCTCATGAAAACAGCTTCAATACGTTCATGAAAGCCAAGCCCTCATGACCTGATAACCTCTTAACAGTCACCACATATATACACAACAGAGAGAGAGGAAGAGATTTACTGTAGAAATTGGTTGATTTGATTTCGGTAGCCAAGTCTCACAATCTCCCATCTGCAAGCTGGCAAACCAGGAAAGTCAGTGGTGTAATTCAGTCCAAATCTGATGGCTAAGGATACAGGGAAACTAATGCTGTAAGTCTCAGTCTGGGTCTGAAAAACCTCCAGTGTCTGAGGCCGGGGGTACCGGTGTCTGAGGGCATAAAAAGATGATGACTAAATTCAAACATTTGCTCTTCCTCTGCCTTTCTGCTCCATTAGAGCCCTCAGTGGATTAGATGGTGCCCACCCACATTGGTGTTATGGTCTTCTTTACTCAGTCTACCAATGCAAATGCTAATCCAGTCTCTTCCAGATACACTCTTCCAGAAACACACTCACAGACACACCTAGAAATAATGTTTTTACCAGCTGTCTGGGCATTCTGTGCCCTCCTCTATTGACCATCACAGTTAGGAAGGAAAATTACTAATATGGACAAGCAGAAATTCATTTCCTTCCCCAGCCAGACTCATAGGTTGTGTCTGTTAGAAAAAAAAAGGTGTCATAAACTCATACCAAGCTTACTCTCTTTCACTTTGTCGCACATATGCCATGGGTAACTAAGTCAACTCAAGTCTTTCCCACTGCAGACTTTACCAGTTGTCACAACACACTCAAGTTTCAATTGCTGGTCTGTGTTTCAAGTTCTTCTGTGCAGACAGCCAAATGGGCATAAGAATCCAAGATTCAATTCACAGTTTAGGGTTTAGAAAGATGTAGGAAATTCTACTTAAATATCTGCTGTAAGGCATTAAAACCTACTTTTCACAGAATACTGTATTGGCATAATGACAATTTGATTCTAAAATGATTTGGTATTTTATTTACAAAATTGATTATTGTTTCCTATATACACTAGCATTGGCAATATCAGAGGGAAGTTAAAAAGTAATGGACAGGGTAGTGTTTGGACAGACCTAGACTTCTGACCTTTTGTTAAATATGTGAAAGGTCTTGAGATTGTAAAAGGTATTAAGATGTACAGTGATAACAGGGAAGGATGATAATCATGTAGAATGTGGTAGTAGGTAGCGAGCATGACAGTTGTAACTACTATATCTGAACAGACTATTTACGAGTGTAAAGGAGAGTCCCCTCATAACTTGTCTATTTTCTACTTGGAATAGTAAAATCCTACAGTTGAAAAGAGAATTATAGGTTGCTATCATGGTTAGTTTTGTGTGTCAATTTGGCAAGACTAAAATGCTCGGTTATACAATCAAACACCTATCTAGGTGTTACTGTGATGGTATTTTGTAGATGTGGTTAATATATACGATCAGTTGACATTAAGTAAAGGGGATTATCCTCAATAATATAGGTGGGCTTCATCCAACCAGTTGAAAGACGACCTTAAGAGCAACACTAATGTTTCCTGAAGAAGAAGAAATTTTGCTTGAAGACTGTACCTCCAGCTTCTACCTGCTGCCTTTTGGCAGATTTCAGATTTGCTAGTCTCCACAAATGCATAAGCCAATTACAATTACTTAAAACAGATTTCTTTCTATCTCTCTCTCTCTCTCTCTCTCTCTCTCTCTACCATCTATCTATATCTATCTATCTCTACTTATCTATCATTTTATATCTAGAGATCTTTCTCCTACTGATTCTTTCCCCTCTGAAAAATCCTCATTGATACAGCTGTATAGTCTGATTTCTCACCCAATGCAGGAGTCTCTTTCACATATATGACAAAAGGTTCTACGTTTTTTTTTATTTTCATTGGCAGAAAGCACCTTGCTTTTTGAGGTACTCTTTTGCATTGTTGGCTTGATTACATAATTTTAATGTTTTGTATTTTAAACCTTATACTAATATTATTATTCCAGCTTAACTGTCCTATGATCTTTCAAACTTAAACGTAAATATACTTAGGGTTTCTTCTTAGTTCATTGGATCTTGTTATATCTATTGAACAATGTAGCACAATTCTTATTATAGTATATATTATATTAAAATTTTATATAAAGATACTTTGTATATAAGTTTTGTGTGAATAAGGACTGTGAAGGACTATGCCATATTCATGTATTTATTCATGTGCCTTTGTTAGATACTCAAAATTATTACTTCAATCTTGGGATTCTTGAAGCCTACCTCATTGTTACTATTAACTGTTGGTTCTCTCTCTTCTCTTTAGTACACTGGCTGTGAGTCTCACTTCAAGCTAGACCACCTTTCCAAAGCTGGAACTGTACCCCAAACCATTTAAATACAACTTTTAGGATTGGGTCTAGGTGTGGGAAGTTTTAAAGAACTCTTCACACGATTCTATTACTGAGCCACTTCAGTGAGCAAATGCTGTTCTGGAATAAACTAGAACATCCATAGCCTCTTCCCCCCACACTACTTTAAAATTTTAAAGATGTTTATCATATCCCACTGTCCCTTTCCCAAATGAAACACTGTATTTATAACTCAAATGATTATTATTTTTACTATAGAACCTGCACAGTGCCGTTTGACTTCCTCTGGGACTCATATTAACTGATCAGAACCTTCATTCAATGTGGCATTCTCAGCATGTTGCTTCTGCGAGCCTTTTGGAGATTATTAGCCTCCCTACTGAGATTCAGAATTTATGAGATAAGCACTGTTTTATGAAATCAGTGTTTGTTTAGCTTGCATTTCAAGTGATACTCAGAGTAGTTTCGTGGGCTGCTCTTCCCTATGACTGATTCCAGATTTGCTGTTTAGTAACCCTTTTTTGGATTTCTTCCTCTTCTAAATAAATAACAGCCCGAGATTATAGCGAAAAAACATAGACTTTGAAATCTGGCACACTGTGAATTGAT
Source organism: Colobus angolensis palliatus (assembly GCF_000951035.1). Classification (NCBI taxonomy): domain Eukaryota; kingdom Metazoa; phylum Chordata; class Mammalia; order Primates; family Cercopithecidae; genus Colobus; species Colobus angolensis. The sequence goes on from NW_012116055.1 coordinate 1,801,946, forward strand.
TTCTTGTTTTACCAATTGGTGACTAACAGGTCACTTGGGGGAAGCAGTGTTAGCTGAGAAAGATTTGTTTTCCTCATCTGTAAAAAGAAGTAATGATATTTTACAGTAGTGGTGACAGTTATAAATAAAATGTGTAAAAGATTTAACATGGAATCTGGCATTTGGAAGATGTCTATTAAATTGTATTTATCACTATGGCAAACCTGGATGTAAGGTGGCCACATCTCTTCTATCCTGACCTCCAGTGAACTATGTTGCAATGCTTTAATGCCAATAACTGAAGTTTTAGTAAGGTAAGTATTAATATTACCCAGTTCTTAAAGGTAGAAGGTTAGAAGGGCACAGAGACTGTAAGTGTCTACTCTGCAGCACCCATTCAACACTTCCTGGCTGGGTCAGACATGGAGACTCAGTTATGGACCCACCCTGTCAGTGCTGGTCAACCCAGCAGAGACTTTGCTCAGGTATGAAACAAGGTTGGTACACATTGACTTATGAGCATCATTTGAGGTAGGTTCATCTTGTTCCCTACCTGCCACACTTTTAGATTAGAACCAGAGTCGACAACATTGCACAACATGGGTTAAAGGAGTGTTAGATAGGTAGAAAGGAAAAACACATCAGACCAGCGTCAACAAGAAAACAAAAGAAGACACTGATCCCCCATCCCGTATCTGACATGAAAGCAAAGGGGGACTAGGGCACTTTGCTTGCCCCCAAATTTAGGCCTATGTTCCAGCAGAGAGAGTCTTTATCCCTGTGAGTTTCACTTTCTTTTGGAGATTAGGATGGGTGGGTGTAGGGTTGTGTTTAGAGGGTTTAAAAACTCAGCCTTGCTGTGGAAGAATATTCAGTTGATTTTATTTCCTGGAAGTCAGGAGTTGGGAGCCAGCTGTTCAAAGGTGTTGATTGATAAAAGCACTCAGGGTCCCAGGAAATGATTTTAGGGGAAGAAAGTCACTGTTTCGGTGTGAATCTGAAGGCAAAACAAAAGAGATAATAAAAACACTGAAAACTTGCTGAATGCCTTACATAAAACATTGTTGTGTATCTTGGCATAGAGATTGCCCTGAATAAATGGTAGCCATTATTGCTTCCCAGACACCACCACCCAGAGGTTGGATAGCGATAGGGTATATATTAACACATATTATAATAGAAACAATCGGTTTTATTTCTGAGTAACTCTAGCACACCTGCCATTTCATCAGGGTCTCAATGTGCTTTCCTTTAGTTATGTGTACTTACAAATTACTATTTTTTGAAATAATATAATTACATAATCCAACACTCAAAAATTATATTTAAAAGTTTATTCAGGGAAGGCTTGCCCCTGTCTTGTCTCCATTTTTATTTGTATGGTTTTATGATGTTTCCAGTGTTTCTTTAGGCAAATGCAAGCAACTATATCTATATGTTCTTATATATAGACTTTCTTACAGAAAAAATACTATATATTATACTATGTTAAGGTTTTTGATTACTTTTGATGCTGCTCTGACCGTGGTAGAAATGAAGAGAGTAGAATGTGAAGGAATTTTCATTTTTACTACAGGTCCATACTCTTACTTAATTCCAAAAGCAGTGGCTTCTCTCTCTCTCTTACTTTCATCATCTTGAATTCTCTCTTACAGATCTTTGTGTAACTGGTGACCATTTCTCCCTCCATCCCAGAGCCTAATACAACGCTGGGCACAAAGAAAGTAATTATACTAATTCATTCTAGTGGATTTGAAGAGATAACAGTGCAACTTCACTTAGCCCAAGCCTTTTTCATTGCTGCATAGTTATAGGACGTCATGATAAAGATTGGACACCCTTGGGAGGAATTTTGGCAACTTTTATGAGCATGTTTGCCTGTGCCAATGATTTGAAGTACTGTTGATATGTTCTGCTTGATGTCTCATAACGCACAGGGAAGTGCCAGACTAGGAATATTTGGTTCATACTCGGCATGACTTTCAAATGCCCTGTCAGATTTTCACACAGGTAAATAAAACAATTTGTTTACCTGAAAAAAAAGTAATTATAATTTTAAATGTTTGTTGAATGAGGAAAAAATAAATATATAAAATACCTCAGGGTCTGACACATAGGGTCTTTGCAAAGCACACCACAGTGCTCCTGCCAAAATATCCCTACTTGTTGCAAGTTCATACATGTTTCAAATTTCAACACCTCTCTAGGAATAGCATTTAATGTGTCAGTAAAGTATGGAGAAATGTATTTTCCTCTTGCAATGAGACAGTTTCAGGTGCTCATAATTGTGCTATATACTCAGTAAGTTTTCAAATATAATAAAAAATGATTCATAATGACTTAGGCAAAGAACATTATGCAGATGATATACCTAAAATATAGTTTAATTCCAAAGATTCAATCTTTCTCACATTTTAAATATTAATCATTTGGTTCAAATGTCTGATTTTAGGTCAAAAAAACTGGAATAAAAGCACCAATTTTCCAGTGCCCAATTATATCTTAATGTATTTCTGTCTAACTAGAATTTTAAATAAGTAGTTGAGAAAAGATATTGGGTTATTTTACAGAATAGAACTTGGAGTCTATGAGGACAGTTAATGAAATTTCCATCAAAGAGAAACTGAAAGGAAATTTAATCACTTGGTCAAAATTATAATTGTCCATTTAGGATCTGAATATTAAATTTAAATGATGGTAGCAGTGCATTTAAATGTTCACACTTAATTTTTTTGAAGGATAAAGCTTCAAAATTTTGTATCATTCTGCAGGGATAAGAGACTCTTCTGTAGTGAAGGCGTATGGGGTATTACACTAAGTTGTACCAAATTCTTTCCAAGAAACAATCCCTACTGATGGGGTAAGAACAGATCTAAGCAGACTTTGCTTTGGTATATTTACATTGAATAATATTTATACATTTGATATTTAAATTGTAGATATATTACTAGGAAGCAACTTCTTTGTCCTCAACTACTATTTGTTTAAAGCTATTGCTATTAAATAAGAAGTTGTATCAGAACTTAAGATATATTTTAAAAACCGCAGGCATACACACATGTACACACATACTCAGAAGGTCAAATAGTTTGCAAAACTATAAAATTTCTAGCCCCTGCATTTATCATGAATATCATTATTTTTAAAATAAATTAATATGATAAAGTGGAAGTCATATGATCTATTTTCAAAGGAAAAATAAGGTAAAAATTTAAAATATGAAGATTATGAATCTTTATTATTTAGACTATTATGAAATAAGCAGGGCAGTATCTTGTGTCACAGTGTCACATTGCAAGTTTGACCAGCCCACGTCCCATGAATAGGCTTATTCACATCTAGGAAGTATAAATAAATTTACAGATGTTTTGGTTTCATATGACTCTAAGGAATATAAAGAAAAATAAAAACTTTAAAATGTTGTATGATCACCCATTTATTTTTTATTTTTTTCTTTTCTGAAACACGGTCTCCCTGTGTTGCCCAGGCTGGACGTGAACTCCTGGGCTCACCTGATATTCCTACCTCAGCCTCCCAAGTAACTGAGATTACAGCCTCATGTTACTGTGGCTGGCTCTCCTACAATATTTAAATGTTAACATCAGTTGATGCAATGGACTTGTAATTGTAAATGAAACATTACTCCTTACAGTAAGTGAAATTCATATAATGTCTACTGGAGACTATTTTGCTGTTAGTTCAAGTGTTTGTTTTAACATATGTGTATAGAGTATTATTAAAGTATGTCTACACTTCATCATTTTATTTTGTTCAAACTGACATTCAAACTAATGTAACTGAATACCTTAAATAGCAAACACAATTAAATGCAGCATAATTAATTAAATGAAATTCTAATTGCTTGAATGCATAATTTTGATGGGTCATTGCAATGGGAATCAGAATTTCTGACATGGATATTTGATCTTGAGCAAACTACCCAAGGTTGCTTTTGGGTGTCAGCTTTTACATGTAAAATAAAAGCATTGGGTCTAATACTCTCTTTTATGAGAACACCATTTTTACTCTTCAAACCACGGAAGATGGGATCTCCCTCTGATCAGGAGGACATGATTTTGACAAGGTTATCAGTGATCTCTGAATTGCTAAACTAACTAGGTGCCCAGCAGTTCTTGGCTTACTTGATCTCTGCAGCTTTAGATATGGAAATGGCTCTTTTATTTCAAAAACTGCCACCTTCTTTTTTTGTAATAGTGTTTTCCCTGATTTTTCTTTTTCTTTGGTGGCCACACAGGTATATCAAATTTAGTATTTTGGAACTGAGCTAAAAAACTTTGGCCACACAAATATTTCCTCTTGTATTTTCTTCCTCCGTGAATGGCATTACCATATCCAGTCATAAACATTAGAAATCTTACAGTTTGGAGATTGAAAAAACCAACCTGTGTTAGCTCACCAGTCAGCACACCTTGGTATAGGGTGTTACCTGCCATGAAGAAGGGGTAGATTTTTCTTCATACAAAAGTAATCTGAGCACCCCTCCACCAATCCTGGTCAAATAAAGTTAAATTTTGCAAACAAGATTTTCCAGGGAACTGCAAAATAATAATATTCTATACACATATGTTAAAACAAACACTTGAACTAACAGCAAAATAGTCTCTAGTAGACATTATATGAATTTCACTTACTGTAAGGAGTAATGTTTCATTTACAATTACAAGTCCATTGCATCAACTGATGTTACATTTAAATATTGTAGGAGAGCCAGCCACAGTAACAATTATCCAGGACTCAGATTTTGGAGGAGCATTAAATCTACTCTGCCCACTGCAGTGGCTATTCGAGTGCTGGTTTTCATCCTGACTTTGGATGAGTTTTGGATTAGTTTTCAAGGTTATCTGGTGGGGGCGGGAAGGAAGATTTGGAGGGGATTCGGGCAATGAAGACACAACAAACTTGATGGTTTTTATCAACATGCAGACATTTGTCTTGAATAATCACTTTTTGGAAATCATTACAATTCCCACAGACTTTATTTTTCCTTAATATATGAGTTTTCCAACATGACTTTTCAAATTTTCTGAAACAAAAACACATCTTTGTTTCATCAGTTTGCTGATGAAATATTTTACTACTAAAATAAATGCAATCCAAAGGAACTATCTCATATTTCTACTATTAAGTAAACAAATTTACCTACATATGTAATTACATTACCACCTACCCCCCTTTTCTAATGAAAAACTTCTTTTTCCTATTGAAATCCAAACCAAATGGATTGTGCTGTAAATCTCATTTCCTCTCTCATACTCTAGTTCATTCTTTTAAATTTCTTCTTTCTTTTGAATTGTCATGTTTCTCTTTTTTACTGTATCATGACCAAAACCATACAACTGTAATATATTCTTTATTAAAAATTTCCTTCCTTCACCACCTGTTTTCTTGCTTTAACTGAACTGTATCTTTTCTTGCCTCTCTGCCTCAGGTTCAGAACTATGTTACCCTTAACTCTCCCCATTTTCTTAACTGTAATTTCCAAGAAAGGAGCCTGTCATAGCCAAGCAATGAGCTGGTTTAGTCTCTAGGGGCAAACACTGGGTCTAGGTCTGAGAAGGTCTTGTTTGAGAAAAGAAGGGCTGACTGAACTGTCACTAAAAATAGAGACAAGTGGTAGAGATCAATGTCTCCAAGGTATAAATGCAACAGTACTTTACTTAATATATCAATTGTTCTTTACCCATATAATCCTTTAATTGAATGAAGTAAAAAGAAGTGAAAGTGCTACTGAAAGGCAGAGCCCCTGCAGTCTCAAGTATTTGTGAAGCATAGAGGCTCTTAATCCAAAGGCAGTGTCATGCCCCCATCTCGTCCTGGCTCAAACACTTTTTAAACTGCTACATAATAATTGCACATATGTATGGGGTACATATGATATTTCAATACATGCATATAATGTTTAATGATCAATCAGAATATTTAGGATATCCACCACCTCAAACATTAATTATTTGTTTGTGTTGGGAACACTTCAATTTTTTTCTTCTAGCTATTTTAATGTATATGATAAATTATTGTTAACTATTATCACCCTAGTGAAATATCAAACACGGAGGCAGAGAGGGTTATCAGAGGCTGGAAAGGATGGGCAGGGGATGAAGGGAGGATTAATAGGTACACACAAATATACAGTCAAAAAGAAAAAGTTATAGTATTCAAACACTTTGTAAGAAGAATAAACCCTGACTCATACCTCATACCATACACAAAATAACAATACAAAACACTGACTCAAGATAGATCACAAAAGCTAAATTTAGAAAGTTCGAAGAAAAAACATAGTAGATTATCATTGTAACCTGAATGAGGATTAAGATTTCTTAGAATGCAAAAAGCATTAAACTCAAATTCATCACAATTAAAAAATTTTACTCATCAAAAGACACAGAAGATAAAAAGCAAACTACAGACTGCATAATCAGATTCTAAGTACATATATTTATCAAAGGAGTAATATTTACATTATACAAAGAACTTATTAGTCAATAACTTAAAGGACAACAACTCAATAAAAATTTTATAAAGGCTGCTGGGTGCAGTGGCTCACGCCTGTGATCCTGGCACTTTGGGAGGCAGAGGAGGCGGATCACCTGAGGTCGGTAGTTTAGGAACTGGCAAAACCCAGTCTCTACTGAAAATAAAAGAATTAGCTGGGTGTGGTGGTGCATACCTGTAATCCCGGCTACTTGGGAGGCTGAGGTAGGATAATTGCTTGAACCTGGGAGACGGAGCTTTCAGTGAGTCAAAATCGTGCCACTGCACTTCAGACTGGGTGAGGGAGCAAGACTCCTTCTCAAAAAAAAAAAAAAGCTATATATATATATACACACACACACACACACACACACATATATACACATATATATATACACATATACATATATATGTGTGTATATATATTCCAAAGGCTTATATGAGCACTTAATTAAAAAGATTAAACAAATAAGGCTAGGTACGGTGGCTCACACCTGTAATCCCGGCACTTTGGGAGGCCGAGGTGGGCGGATCATGAGGTCAGGAGATCGGGACCATCCTTGTCAACATGGTGAAACCCTGTCTCTACCAAAATACAAAAAGTAGCCAGGAGTGGTGGTGTGCACCTGTAGTCCCAGCTACTCGAGAGGCTGAGGCAGGAGAATTGCTAGAACCTGGGAGGCGGAGGTTACAGTGACCTGAGATCGCGTCACTGCACTCCAGCCTGGTGACAGAGCGAGACTCCATCTAAAAACAAGCAAACAAAAAAGAAAAATATTAAACAAATATACAATAAACACATCAAAATATTCTCAAAATTATCACTCAGTGAAATGCACATTAAACCACAATGAGATACCACGACTCACTAACTACAAGTGCTAATAGTAAAAAGACTAATAAATCAAATATTAGAACAGGAAATAAGTGGTGGGATTATATAAACATCCTTCATATGTTGCTGGTGAGAGTATATAAAGGTACAACTTCTGTGAAAAACCATTTTGCAGTTTCTTATAAAATTAAATTTATACTTACCTTATGATTCAGCAATTATACTCCTGGTATTTATGCAAAAGATATAAAAGCACAAAACAACTTGTACAAAATGACTATTCCATTCTATTTATTATAGCAAACATTGGAAACTATTCATATGTTTATCAACAAGAGAATGAATGAACAAGTTGTAATACAATCATAGAATGCAATTATATTCCATAATTGAAAGGAACAAATACACCAAAAGGAACAAATACACCAAATTTGTCTATATGCAACAACATAGATAAATTACAGAAAAAATAGGCCAGGTGTGGTGGTTTACTCCTGTAATCCCAGTGCTTTGGGAGGATCACTGGGCAACATAGGGAGACCTCATCTCTACAAAAAAAAAAAAAAAAGGTAGAGAAAAATGTACTTCAACCTCCTTGATTAGATTTCTAACTGTCTTTCACGAAGCAGGAAACTTAGACAAGTAGATTACCTGTATTTTATTGTAAAATATTTGCATTTTTAAATCAAATTTATTTGCTATTTTTTTTTCTCAGCATGCTAAATGGTAAATATAAGACATACAAACTGCTTATTACTATGTAAAAAAGATTAAAAAGTCTGTTTTTTACCACATTGCTTGGTAATCAGAAAGTGATGTTTTAATCATTTACTGCTTAGTGGTAAGGTGGTTCCTTTACATAGGCAGTTTACATTGTTTTGATTTTGTTTGGGGAAATTGATTAGAATTTTGTAGTAGTAGTATAATGCAATATAATGTTGTTCCTCCCTAGAATGATACTAAGCTCCAAGTTAGTGATTTTTTGCAGAATATTTAATTTCCATAAGCAGTGTACTAAATTATTTATTAATAATATTAGCAATTAATATTAGCAATTATTTGTTTACTAATATTTACTAATATTAAACAGGAAATGACTGTACTTGATTTTACCTTACCTTAATTTGTTCTTGTTTGAGCCCATGAAATGTCCCATGAAGTCTGTTAAGAAACATGCACAACAGATAGCCTCATAATGTCATAGAAATCCAAGTAACACATTTTATATATATTTAATTTTCTCCTGAAATAAAATTCCAAGGCAGAGGTTTCTGCTGAACTGGGCTATGTAGACATATACAGTTTCTCTTCCACCTTCTAAACTACACAATATCACTCTTGTGCTGTTTAGTGGTTGACAAGATGAACTTACAGATAAGAGCACAAAGCTGACCTGGCCTTCTCCATAAGTGGGAGCTCACCCTGGGCTGATTATTGCTATAGCAGCCTAAAAGGAAGAAGAGAAAGGAAGCGCTACTCTGATTTTCTAACTTGATCCCTCACCTCTAACTATGCATAGCTATCTTGACCAACAGAGTTCCTCAGAACAGATTATACCATGGGCACTATATGATACTACAACACATAATGGGTTGCTAATACTTATATAATACAAATTCAGTCTTCTACAGGGGATTCCCATTTCCAAAAAGAAGTTAACCAAACAGAAAACTTTATAGCCAAATTTTCATTTTAAACATATGTTTTAAAGTACAGCAAATAATACATGAATGAAATAAATTACTTTTTAAAGTATATTCTGTCCAATGTTAAGGAGTGTTTTCTTTAAAGCAGTTCATAAAGCTCATTCAACTGCACATATTTATGTTTGAGTTTCTCATGTTTCTTCTCACAGAAATTTATTTTTGTTTCTTGATTCATTTTCCAAGTATAAGCTCAAATACTATCACTACCTTTTCAGGTGTTATATAATAATTTTTATTTAATGATGACAGCATAGTTAAGATTTTAAAGTATGTCTATTCTCTAGCTTACTTTTTTCAAAAGGTAGGCACAATGCTAATTTATTTTGTGTTTGAGCATGGTACAAATATAAAAACATTTCTAGGAGTCTTATTTTATAAAGAAGAAAAATGTCGTAACTCTGATCTTGTATTTGTTGAAAAAATAGTAAAAATGGAGTAAGAACTTTATTTCACTGTAGGTGTGTTTGTATCTGTGTGTTTGGAAGCAAACAGATTACCCATGATTATCACTTGTCTATCTGTCCCTTAAAAATAGTACATTTGTAATATATTTGTTCTTAAGTCTGATATTTTCAGAGAGAAGATCAAATAGAATAAAAGAAATCATTTTGAAATTTTTGTCTGATCCTGATCCATTTAATCTTGGGCTCAGCTATCCAGCAGTACTTTTCCCAAAATGTGATTATCAATAGGAAAACACTTCTTGTCAGACTACACAGGAAATCTTTCTGAATCTAGGCTCCTATGAGTTCTCTTGTTTTCAGTATGTTAGAGAACTGATGTGATATGTTTCTTTGATATAGGATAGAGTTGTGATTTTTGTTGCTGTATTTGTTCATATTGTGTTTATTTTCTGGAAAACAAAAGTTCTTACATCTCTCTATGAAACTCATAATGGTTTTAGATAAGCTCCGTGTAGGCTTTTATTTCAAAGAGTTTAACATTGGGTAAATAGAAATACTCTTATTAGTCATATAGAATCATTTCACAATAATATTTTCTAATAGCACTGGAGAATTTGTAGGGTCTTCTCTGGGCCACTACCCTTGTTACAAACCACATCTACTTGCAAAACAGCTAGAGTTTCAGGCTGTAGTTATCTGCCTTAGCTAGGATGGATCAAACAGAAGACAGCTGCTGCCCTTTCTCATCTAGCCTGTAGGGTGAGCCTTGCATGTGAATCTATCAGAACAAAAGCTATCTATTGACCTAAATGGGAACTGAGCTGATACATAACCTCTGCTAAACAGTCCATATCACAAAATGGTTGATTGAAGTGCTAAAAATCTTTTTGGATATTTTAATCAGAATTTTAGTAAAGACAACACTGGTATGCTGTCTGTTTATGACACACACTATTGAATCTAGACTCTCCTACTTCAGTTTATTGTTTATAACAAGAATTAAATTGTGCTTCTAAAATTCCTTGCTTCTCTCCCCTGGTGATTAGGAGCATGCTTCCTTTTCCTCGGCCAAGTTTACAAGGTTTAAATGAAAAATAATGTTGCCATGTTACACCTATGTGATCTACATAATAGCTCAAGATGAATAGTGCTGCTTCAACTTTAGCAAAGGAAGATCTGTATGTTTTTTAAGCACTTGAATTTTAAGCATTGTATTTGATTGATGTTCTTGAAATGATACTTTCAGTTCTTTGCTAAAAACAAAGGTACATATCTGAAAGAAGCTCATCAGTCCAATAGCTCTTACAAATGTGCTGCTTTCTGTTTTTAAATAGAAAAGTGTCTGTCCTGGACTTTTCTCTTTTCATTCTCACAGTGGCTTATTTGCACCATTCCTAGAAATATCATCACACTTGGCAGCTTTTCATTAAATGAGGGAGTGAATTTGTCAGTGTTCTCACAGAGAGTTATATTTATCAGGGATTGCTTTTACACATTATAAGCTTTCTGCCATCCTGGGGAAAGCATGGAGAACAGTCAGTTCCCAGTGCTTCTTGCCTATCAGGTCCAACCAGCTCAGAATTTGTCTAGGTTCAGCCTACAAGCACTGTAGAGGAGTTGGTCTGTTTTGCAAGGGTCCAGTTTTGTTGATTTTTCTTCAAGCTATGTTTTAAGACTAGCTAAACACCAAATGAATTTTTTTTTTGTTTAAGCTGGGTGCAGTGGCCCACGGCTGTAATCCTAGCAATTTGGGAGGCTGAGGCGGGTGGATCACCTGAGGTCAGGAGTTCAAGACCAGCCTGGCCAATATGGCAAAACCCCATCTCTACTAAAAATACAAAAATTAGCCGGGTGTGGTGGTAGGTGCCTGTAATCCCAGCTACATGGGAGGTTGAGACAGAGAATTGCTTGAACCTAGGAGGCGGAGGTTGCAGTGAGCCAAGATCACGCAGCTGTACTCCAGCCTGGGCGACAGAGTGAGACTCTGTCTCAAAAAAAAAAAAGAAGTATATTTTTAAATGGGCTTGTCATTCATTATTAGATGAATTTTCATATGAAGACAATTATCATTGTACTTTCCCATTGAATCTGTAGACACATTTGTTTGTCTTTGGGCAAATTCAGTATCTATTACTTTTTGGTTTAAGGAAAAGATATTTCATACTATTGAGATTCCATCTGTGCTTGTGAGTTTTGCTGACTTCTCCTGCTTCACTACGTGCAATGTATTCTACTTACCAGTCATGGGAAAGTTTTACAGCAAATTCAAGTGATCACAAGTGTTTGAGGGCCTTATAGAATTTTACTTTGTTATTCTCTCTCTGTATTATGACAGCTGCCGATACAATTCCTGTAAAAGTTCCACAAATACATTGAACAAGAGGTCTCGTGCTTTCAGGTGTTAAAACATGTCCAATAATGACTTTAAAATGCCTTTTTAAAATGGTAGGTAGGTTCTTTTCTATCCAGGAGTAAGTTGTTTATCTCAGCTTCTCTTGTGTGTGTTGGTTCACTAGTTGAATCATTCAGGAGGTGTGTTGTGTTAATTTCTCTAAAGAGCAACTCAGATGTGGCAATATAAACAAGAATAATACGTGTTCACTATCCTGGAGGAGTTTGTTGTGTTATATAATCTAAAGTCTCATGAATGCAACCTCAGTCTTCAGAAACTCCTTGAATTAACTGCTGCATCAAGAGAGAAAACATTAGGAAAGACATGAATAAGCCCCTAACAATGGGAGGCACAGTTTTGTGGGAAATGTAAGGATGTTAGAATCAGCGGATAGTGTCTCTGCCTCTGGCTCTACCCCTGCTGCAAATGACTTTAGGTGAATCACTGTAATCTCTGGATTACAAAGTCCTCATTTGGACAATGGGAAGAGCTTATTAAATTATAGGGAGAATTAAGTTATGGAGAGGGTCAAAATAGCATTTTACATATACTTTGTCTTTAATAAAATTGGCCAGAAATTATATTTGGATACCATCACTGCCACACATTTCCAAAGAGGAACTTATACTATACCAAGACTGCCTCTCAGTCAAGGCAAGTTTTAAGCAATTTTGCCCTTTTTATTTTGCTATTCTGGTGACTGTTGAACTACCTCATGACAGGACTGACTTATGAGTTGCTTTTCATTTTTGTTAAAATGCAGATAGGCAAAAAGAGAGCAACAGAAAATAAAACCAACAGGAAAGCAGGAAAAATGTGAAGCTTTGAAAGCTTAGAGACTCTCTATCATTTATTTCTGTGATGCAAAGCCAAACAGTGCCTAGCGCATACAGTTTACAATAAAATTTTGTTAAACTGAAAACAGACAAAAATGCCTGATGTCTCTGCTTTAATCTCTACAACAGCCAGAAAAACAGACTTCTTTTCTTCATTTTGGAAAAATGGGAAAACTTCAGAAATTATAGTTGATAATTAAATTTCAGAACTACTTACTGTTTGCTGCTTTTAGGAAGAGCTGTTCTGCTGCATATGGAAATAAAAACAGGATCTAGAGAAATCCTTTTTAAATGGAAGAAACCAAATGGCACTGAATTCATCTGCATGTTGACACATTTTCCATAACATTCACTATAGTGGTAGGCAATTGTTAAGCTAGCTTCAAGGTTACTAGAAAATACAAAATGTTGCTTGTAAAATTCATAAACTACTGTAACAGTGATGATCATGATAACAACAGCTACAACCATTTTGCAGTCAATCTGTGGCTATGTGTCAGACATCCTTAGGTATGTTTTATGTGTATAATATTTTTTATCCTTGTAAATTATGTAACAAACTAGATTCTATTATTTTCTATTGAAGATGAGGGAATTAAGGCACATGGTACTTTGGCAATTTGCCTAAAGTTACACAACTATTAAATAGAATAACTCGAATTTAAATTCAGACTGACTCTAGAGTCTATAACTGTAATGATTATGATGCAAAATGTGACAGCAGTTGAATGTCCTTGTGTTTGCTTCATAAATTCACATCTAATTTTCAAAAAGACAATAAAAATATCCTTGTTAGTGCTTGCTCCAAATTAATTTCAGTTATGCAACACAAGATAAGCCTCGTCACTACTGTGACCCCTACCCTATCCGATTGTTAACAGTGCCAGGTATCTGAGTTATCCTGAGTTCCCAGTGGCACATTCGTATCAGTCTGCAACGGATTCAGTTCTTGTGTCCTCAGAAGAAAGAATGTGATGGAGGGACGTAAAGCAGAAGAAGGGACCGAGGTGAGGTGGAAGTTTATTTTTTAAAAGGCTTTAGAACAGGAAAGAAAGGAAAATGTCACTTGGAATAGTCCCAAATGGGCATCTGAAGGTCAAAGAAATCGTTTAACGTTGATCTGAGGACTTTATGGGCTCACCTCTTTCCCATGATTCTTCCCTTAGGGTGGGCTTTCTGCATACGCAGCACCTTCCTTACCTCTGGGAATTGAGCATGCAGTGTGTTGAGAAAGTTGTCCACATGCCCATCAGAGGCTTTCTTCCCTTTTCTGGTGGAGTGTCCCCAAGTAGGTCATACTTCACCATTTTCTCTCTCAATGCATATGGCCACATAGTTTCTTCTCCCTGGCATCTGCATTCAGTTAACACTTTAATGTTAATAGCTGTGGATCATCAGGAGATTGTCTCTCCCTAGTGCCCTGGCTACTGCCGTGGAATTATCATTTTTCATTTTTAGACAGGCAGTGTAATAATTGTTGAATCACCTGACATTCCTACTGGGTGGAGGAAGAGCCCTTTCCTGCCCGGCTCATGCCTAACTACCTGTAACACTATCCAACATACACACACTTCCAACAATCACACCCAGGCAGCATTAGCAATCTGAACCATTGTTAACGTATTTGTTCAAGCTTAAAGAATAAAGTCACTGCCTATCCATTTTTAATGTCAACTGAGATAAATATAGACCTGTTAGTAGTAAGATCACTGCCTAGCAACCTTTCTGCTAATCATAGCTTTGATATATACTGTGTATATTTTGAGACTTCTAAGATAAACTTTAACACAATTGTAAGAAATCTACCACTACAAGCTCCCAACACTGAAGAAGGATGTTTTTTAAGGTGTCTGCGTGATGTCTTATGGACTGATGATAAGTTTATACTCTCCCATCTCCTCACAGATGTTTATGATGACTTACATCAGAATGCCCAAAAGTATCACATAGGTATAAGAAAATTTATACCTATATTAAGCTCACCAGTTATTAGATGTTTTATTTAGGTAAATTTCTAAATAGTTCTAACTTGAAGTTTCATCAGTGAAAAAATGAACTAAATTATCATCTCAGTGTTATTGGATAAAAAGTAATTTTAAAAGGCAGCTGAGTGCCTGCCTTTTAAGAAGCTCAATAATTGATGGTGATAGCAAGGTTATTAATTTATTAGGAAGATATGAATTTTTTTTACAAAGATGTTCTAAAGTGAGCAAGTGTTCTTTGTTGGGTTCTGTCTAGCAGTCTGGTTTATCAAGCATGAAATCTTGCAAAGGAAAAGAGCAATATATATGGAGTGAGAATATCCAGACATTAGTCCTGGCTCTTGTGTGACCTTGGAAAGGTCTTTTACTGAGTATGATCCTGCTTTCTGCAGCTGCCGAGGGATACTGGCCCTTATCTTTCTATCCTCCCTGACCTTACTCCCCTTCTGCTGACTTTTTCATTTGTTAGGGAACCCTACCTAATGCTTTATTCCTGAGGGCATTTTCTTGGGAAAAGCTCCTTTCCTCCTACTCATTGTGGTCTTCTTCTGACTGACTTCCTCTCTCCATTCAAATTCTCATCTTAAATAGGACCTTTTCAAAGGGGTCTTCACTGGTCACCCTCAATAAACCTGAATTATCTCCAACTTTATTTGCTTCTTTACAGTTATTATCTGAAATTGTCTTAGGTGTCACTCTGTTTACTTGATAATGTCTGTTATTTTTTGTAGAATGACATCTCTATGAAAGCACAGACCTTGTCTGTCTTATTTAGTGCATTATACCCAGACACAAAGTAGATTCTTAATGAATATATGTTGAAGAAAGAATAATTACCCTGTCATTCCGAGACAATTAACATGAGAACAAATAAAATAACAGGTATGAAAGCATCTTCTGAACTGTAAAATACATTATAAGTTACTATTGTTAGATGGATCTTAACACTTTCATGTTACTTGCTCAGAGTTATATAGCTATTGTATAGGAGAATTAGAACCCAGACAGTCTGACTTAAGGGCCTGTAGCCATAATTCTTTTTCTACAATTCATGTGCTGCTATAGAAGCTAGACAAGTTAATGAGTCCACCCTCTTCAAATAAAATCATTCTTTCTTTTATTGGCTCAAAAGGGTAGGTAAAAACTATTTTGGCCTATCAAAACTTCCAGTAGATAGAGCTCAACATGACTTGGGCATTTTTGAAACTTGTTTTAAGAACTTGATAGAGAATATTTATTTTTTCATGTCAGCTATGCTTTCTTTGATATAAGTGTCTTAGGATCATAACAGAGATTATTCTTCACTTTTCCCTTTCCATGCAAAGGACTCAGTGGTTGATAAAAAGTACAAAGGAACTAAACTACATGAAGCCTATAACTTGGCAAAAAAACTTTTCTATGACCTTCAGAGAGAAATGTGGCTATATTGAGGCTGATTTCCGTATTAAGGCATATTTGCCTGGAGTGAACTCTCTTAGGATTTCATTCGCAGCTGCTAGAAAGAAAATGACTTAAGAGAAGCCATATGTGCTTGTTTTATAATTGTTGCAGACACTGTTTGACAAAATTCAGGGTTTTTAAAACCTGAAATATTGTTTATATAACTAGCTTATATGAGTACCAGTTCTTAGAGTCTTTTTATGATATAATCAGGACATAACGTGTCCTGATTTTTTTCTTTATCTTTTGTAAATGTCATTTTATGTTCATTGGCTGTCTTATGTAGTTTCTATATAGTGTTTAGTATATATTACTTTTGGACCTGGAGCAAAGTTATCTGTTTGTTTCTTTATTAGTTGCTTTGTAAAGTTCGGCAGGAACATGCAGCTCTGTATTACTAATATGCCGTCTAGAAAATAATGACCATCTCTTGGGGAAGTTAAACCTTAGGTAATTCTCGAGATTTATTTTTGGTCAAATATGGTATTTAATAAAATAATAAGAACTTCATAATAATAAAATATTGGTAAATACATCTGAAAATTAAAACTTCAGATCTAAAGCAATAGGCCTGTTCATATTTTAGAAGAGGAGAGTACTTACAAAGTGGAACAATCAGAATGGCGAGAGAGCTGAAAAGCATCATATCGCACTAACAAAACAGTGTCTTTAACCTAGGAAACAGGAGACTACAAGAAGACTTCCTCCTTTTCTCAGTATTTGAAGAAACATCATATTGCAGAGTATTTCAACTTCATGCTGTACAGTTGCAAAGTGGGAGTCATGGGAACACAGATTTCTTTCAGCCCCCTTTCTGACTCACTCTTTGGAGAGCAAGTGTGCTGTGTTGGGAGATGGTAAGATTCCCATTACTAGAAATGCAGAGAGAAGAGATATATAGAGATAGAAGACTGCTTAGTGGAGATGGTACAGATACAAATACATTTTTGGGGAGATTGACAAATAAACTTTAGATTACTCTTACATTCTGGAATTCAGTGGAATATGCATTAGCAGGGTCAGAGCACTGTATGCAACAAGACCTGAGATATAGAATTAATTCTTTTGGAGACGTTTGCGGGACCTTGGTCATATCATTTAGCACTGTTTTATTATCTGCAATATCAACTTTAGATCCAGCCCAGCACTCAGTGGTAACTGCATTTATGAGCACTTCTCTTGATAAGTTTCTGTTTGCCCTTAGTTGCCTGGGACTACTCAGAACCAGCAGTGCCCAGTAGGGTTCCCCAAACCAATGTCAGGGGCTGTGTGGGCCCCACTCTTTGATTTGCTTCTGAATTCTCTCTGAACTCTACCTCCACGGACAAGGTGGAACAGATGCTCCAGTGAGCTCCAGGACCAACACATATGTCATTTTCTAAGGGTCCTGTATTTGAGCTCAGGTCTGGCAAGTTGATGGCCACAGTGGACAGCTTGATATTTCTTTGGACAAATTGAATGAGATTTGGCTTTCTGAATTTTACTGCCATACTGGTTCTCACTCATGCTAGACACAGGATGAGTTTAGGCTCTGGATTGCTTGTAGTCCACTGTGAAACCTTGGGCTAAAGCCATGTATGTGGCTTCATGTGTAAGTTCCCACTCATCCATATTTCAACCTCAGTTTAGCCTCCAGGGTATAGCAACCAAGAGCAGCAGTGCTGGAAACAGGCATCCTTTACCCTGTGCACCTTCTGTTACTGGCACTCAAGCTGGCCACCTCACCATGTACGCAGTCTCTGTGCCACATTCTCTGTGTAGTAGTAGAGCCTATGTCTTCCAAGGACTTTCAAGATTTGCTCCTCAAATGCAATAGGACTGTCCAGTTGACATTCTTTCTTTCATCCAATAGATGCAGTGACATTGTGCTTTCCCATGTCAGTCTTAAATCATGCTGGATAAAGAACAGACTTTCCTGGTGTGAATGAAACTGCTTATTACTCTGATCATGGATCCCTTGCCTATTCTTTCCATTGTTGATTGTGTGTGGGAAGCAGAGGTATGATTAACATTGAAATACGTTATCTTCTAAGAAAGCAGTGGTCAAGACCTAGAGTTCAAGAGAATATATTATTTGAAAATGTTTTCTTTTATGTTACATAAAATTATAAATGGTAGATTTAACATTATCAGAAAATGAATTTTCACTTACAGTTTACTGTTTTATCTGGATAAAACTTGAATTTGTAGTCATTGTCAACAATGCTCAATAATAATTTCTGAGAGAGTCAATAGAAGTCAGTATTTATGGGTAACACACTAGATACTGCAGCATTATAAAACATGGAATCAACTAAAATTCCCACCAGTGACAGAATGGATAAAGAAAATGCGATGCGTATACACCATGGAATACTATCCAGTCATAAAAAAGAACAAGATCATGTCTTTTGTAGGAACATGGATGAAGCTGGAAGCCATTATCCTTAGCAAATGAATGCAAGAACAAGAAACCAAGTACTGCAGGGTCTCACTTGTAAGCGGGAGCTAAATGATAAGAACTTATGAACACAACGAAGGAAACAACAGACACAGGGGTCTACTTGAGGGTGGAGGATGGGAGGACGGAGAGAAGCAGAAAAGACAACTATTGGGTGCTGGGCTTAATACTTGGGTAATGAAATAATCTGTACAACAGACCTTCATGATACAAGTTTACCTATGTAGCAAACCTTCACATGTGCCCCAAACCTAAAATAAAACTTAAAAAACACATAAATAAAATTTAAAAAGAAATTATGTAATTAGCATTAAATAAATGGTATTGAGAACTATAAGGACAACAAGTTTTATATTTTTTAATACTAGCAGGTACTATAAAGCCATGACATTATGGATAATAACAGTGTTGTTTTTCTCAAGAAGGGAGATGTGAAATTAATCAGAGATAGCATATTTCACAGTACAGAGTGTAAGAGAGAATTTATAAACTGGAAGAGGAAGAGGTGGTACTTGGGCACTATGAAGAATCTTCATGTCCACTGAATGAACAATAAATAAACATGGAAATACCTCTTCTTTACCCATTATTCTACTTCATCATCAATAAATTACTACATTTAATAGGCATCCATGAGTTTCCTACTACATTTTTAATCGAATTGTTTATAGAAATGAGAGCCTCACAGAAATTATTTTCTCAGGGCACCACATATCCTAAGAATGGCACTGATCATTTATTTCAAAAATTGGCCTTGATTCTGTTTACTCTAAAAGGCTATGCTTCTGTATGTGCATTTTGTTATTTATTTCATAAATATGTTTGGAATCATTTTCAGTAAACTTAATAAGCAAACTTAAATAGGGTAAACTCGATGCACAAATAAGGTAAAATATTGTGTGACAGGCAAGACAAAACAGTTAGATTAGGTTTGAGTACTGGTGAGAATAGTAATTGGATCTTGGCCTAGTCTGTTAACTTTACTACTTCACTGGCAAACAAGCTATGCAAAGGATTCTTATACAAATGCAAAAATAAATGATTGCAGAGGTGGATGTGGCTTCAAGATTTTTAGTTCCCTGTGAAGACATGGCTAAAGTTTAGGTATTCACCAGAAGTACAGAATCTTCCATGTTAGATTCTGGGAGAGCTAGTTATTATACTACTTTACATGAGAGTCTGAAAAGGGCCTTCTTCACTACCATAACCACAGACACACAGTTAGCCAATTGGCTTCTTGCTGCACAATTCAACACTCTCAAAAGTTTCTCAATCGGGCCTACCCATGGCCTACCCTATAGATAGTGACGTTTTCATTTACACAAGTCCCTTTCATTTTAATATGGGTCCAATAGGAGTCTCTGAAATTGAAAGAACCCTAAGAACAATTAAAATATGAAGGAATATGTCAAGGATTAAAATTGCCCAGCTTTTTATGCGTTCCTCACCAATAAGACAAGTTAACTCTATACTTTCAACCAAAGACTAATGGGTTTAATCACTATTTAATATAAGTATCTCTGATGCCAAGATGTTATTTCTCCTGAAGCATGAAGCATGATGTTACTAGGGGCAGATGAGAGAAGATGTAGCAGCCATGAGTGTTGGTATTGAATCTGGAGTAGGAGTTGGAGACTTGTGAGGAGTTATAGGAGAAAAGGTGATATAGTAGCTCCAATGATGTCTCCAAACTAACACATCAGGTTTCATACTGAAATATGAGGAACCAGAGATTTAGAGATTGCATAGAATACAGTAGATATGTATGTGTTTGGATGTCAGACAATTTGACTTTAAACCTCATTTACTATTTACTGGCTGTGTCATATAGAACATAGCTGCCATCTATGGTTGTGTAGGTTGTGTGCTGTCCAAATTTTCTCAGCCAGTAAGGATTCAGTCAGTGATCTTGCCAAGAGTTGCTCAGGGCTGCTTCTGCCTAGAAGTAGGGAAGACTTTTTCTCATTCCCAAAAAGGTACTATGCATCCTGAGGGTGATAGTTAACCTCTCTGAGTCTCAATTTCCTCATGATAATATTTACCTTGTAGGGTTGTTGTGAAGAGTACAGATAATGTGTGTGAAAAGCCTCCAATTATGTAGACACCTAATTAGAGGCTGTTAGACTAATAGGAATCTTGCTTTGTGCTCATCTCTGTGTGTGGGCACATGGGGGATTATAGCACAATATTGTCTTCTAGAATATTATGAATTATGTGTTGAAAGCAAAATTTTCACATTAGCCATGTTGAGGGGGAGAAGTCAGGGTTGCCAAGGGAATCAAGTAAAGTGTCATGACAGAATCTGAGGCATTTTATTCTGTGCAAAATTATACCTCCATTTAAATAAATGCTTTAAAAAATATCCTCTGTTTTGGAGCATTCATATTCATTATGATTAATACTATGCAAAATAGCCCTTGAAAAGAAGCCTGAGATGAAATGTAGCAACATGTTAACAGAATAGAGGGAGCACAGAGAAGAGGACTCTAGAGTTAGACAGACCATGACTTAGACCTTTGCTCTGGTCCTTATCGGCCTCATGGTCTTTAACAAGTTCTTCCTGAGGTCCAGCTTCATCAGTAGAAGTAGATTATGTAATAAAACCTATCATATCTTTTGCTGTGAGAATTGAATGAGATCATGAAATAAATAACTGTAACCTATTAATAGTATTATTATCATATTAAGCAGAAGCACTAAAGGTGATTGACTTTATACATTTCTGAATTTTCGGTTTCTCTAGAATGAGCATAAATTGTCTTTATAACAGAGAAATATAAACTTAATTTTTAAAGCATTTCAGTGAGATACAAACTGTGATTGTATGCATGTAGGAAATATGTTTCAGAATCAAAAGCAATGGAACTGTCTCAAGGCTACACCTGTCAGATGAAGCACAGAGTTCTGTCTTAAGTTTATCTTTTTTTCAAGTGGACACTTCCATGAAGCTATGTTGAATTTACTGAGTTTTTATCTAAATCACTGAAGAGAGGAAGGAGTGAGTGTCTAGGTTAAGGATGCCAGTTTTGTTTGTTTGTTTGTTTGTTTTGGTTGGGGAGAGGGCAGAAGAACAGAGCACAAAGGTAAATTTGAATTTCAGATCACTAGTAAATTTATTTTTTAGTTTAAGTATTCATGTATTTTCTTTTTAGTATAGATATGCCCCCATACAGTATTGAGATATACCCCAAAATAGTACTTATTGTTTATCCTAAATAGAAATTTAAATTGGCATTCTGTATTTTTTCTGGTAACCCTATTCAAAAGCTTACACTTTGCAAAACTAGCACCCTTTATCTTTCCGGAGGCAACGCAACTCTCTCAGACCTGCTGAGATAAGGTCTCCCTACGCTTCCCAAAGAGAGAACAGAATGGGCCACCAAGGCCATCAATATTCTTCTCCTTACTCAAGGAATAACCAGGTTATAAAAATGGTAAAACAAAACCAAAATATTAAGCAGAGGTTGAAGAGGATGATGGTCTGACATAAAGGCTCCATGTCTGTTGCAGCAACTTGAAATACTGAGGAAGCGATGGAACCAAGAGGTTGTTTAAATTTAACATAAGCAAGGCTAGTAATCCCTTGGAACAGTGTTTCAAATAAATTTTACAAGGCAAGCATGCATGCATTTCATCTAAAGAGGTCAAGGTGTGAAAGAAATAATTCTTCACATGCACAAACCTAGGTAACAATGCTGATATTAGGAATCAGGGTGGAAAGCATAGTGCAAAAGCGTCTGTGGGCTGTCCACATTTGGAATCTCAAATGAGGTATGTGAATCTGAAGCATGTTTGAGACCAGGAGCACTAAATGCTGCCAGTAAGAGATAATCTATGTGTGGCTTTCATAGTGCCACATAATATGTTTTTGAAATGTTCATGGCTCATATACTGAAGTTAAGGTAGTTTTTATGTAGGTAAAGGTTTGAACAGTAAAAGAACTCTTCAGGTTAGGAATTACCTGTGAAAAGAACTGATAGCATATTTTTTTGAATGCTAATTTGTTGCTTGAAAAAATGCTGCATTATGAAAAGATGGAAGGTAATCCCCATTCTACTTTCAATTACAAATGTTTTCCATTTGGGTGAAGGAGAAGTTAGGTTTAGAATCCCTGTTGCTTTATTTTTTATTTTCATTGTGTAAGCATTCTTCAAACACCTTCGGAAGAATTGCTTTTGTGTAGTAGTTTACAAATAATTATGTAGCAAGATTATGAAAGTCTAATATTTAAGATTTGTAACCTACTGCTTTGGAAAAGAAATGTCTTCTTTGGGAGTGATTATGAAACAGCTTTAACTTATATTTATGTGCAAAATATTTTGTCTTTTACGATATTTTGGTAAGAAGGAGTTTTTAGAGCAACTAATAATGCATTAGATGACAGCTTATCATTGCTTTTTTTAATCAAATGTCTCACTGCACCACTTTGTAATTTCACTCTCAGCCATCTGCCAAGTTAGGTACTTTCACCGCGTATTGTTTTATATATGTGTCCTACTTTGAAACTGTCAACGTTTTTTTGGCTTTGTTTTCTACTGACACAAAATTCAAATAACTGAATGTGTGAATGTTCCATATTTTTGTACAAATATAAGTATCACAGAAAATATACATACATTTATTACTTGAGAAATACTGGTCTTTAAGCTTTGTTTAGTTGAGCGCTTACTTCTTGATATAGTAATAATAGTACTTCTTAGTGGAATGCTTTTTATACCTGGAAAAAATTCTAAGATTTTCCTTGACTTTTGATTATCTCCAGCTATGGTGAAAAACAGTATGTTTTCTGCACCCACTGCTGATAGGCCATTCCTACAAATATGGCATCAGGAAGTGAACAGGATAAAATTATTGTTCCTCATGTCTACATGGTAAACATGAATGGCATAATCAATATTCTAAGAGATGATATATAACGGAGGTCTCCAACACCCAGGCCATGGACTGGTAGTGGTCCATGGCTTGGTAGGAACCAGGCCACACAGCAGGAGATGAGTAGCAGGGGAGGGAAACTTCATCTGGATTTACAGCTGCTGCCCATCATTCTTTCACGTTACTGCCTGAGCTCCGCCTCTTGCCAGATCAGTAATGGCTTTAGATTCTCACAGGAGCACGGACTCTATTGTGAAGCTCACATGAAAGGGATCTAGGTTGCATGCTCCTTATGAGAATTTAATGCCTGATGATCTGTCACTGTCCCCCAACACCCCCAGATAGGACTGTCTCATTGCAGGAAAACAAGCTCAGGGCTCCTACTGATTCTACTTTATGGTGAGTTGTATAATTATTTTATTATATACTGTAATGTAGTAATAATAGAAATAAAGTGCACAATAAAAGTAATAAAAGTGAATCATTCTGAAACCATCCCCCAAAACCCTGGTCTGTGGAAAAATTGTCTTCCACGGAACCGGTCCATGGTACCAAAAATGTTGGGGACCACTGATGTATATGACAGAGAATGCCTGCTAACATTTATTGAACACTGTGGTAGGCTATAAAATGCTCCCACCCCACCAAAAGTATGCCTGTAGTATAATCCCTGGAACCTGTAAATATTACCTTATTTAGAAAAAAAGGTCTTTTCAGATATAATCAAACTAAGAATCTTGAGATGAGAAGAATATTTTCCTGCATTATCTGAGTGGACACTAAATACCATCACAAATGACAGTATAGGAGAGAAACAGAAAGGAGGAGACATACACAGAAGAGAAGAAAGCTTTGTAAATGTGGAGAGATTGGAGTGATGTGGGCTCAAGCCAAAGAATGCCAGCAGCAGGAGCAAGAAGAGACAAGAAACTGAGTCTTCCCTAGAGTATCTGAAGGTAACATGGCCCTGCCAACACCCTGATTCCAGGCCAGTGAAATTCATGGTGAACTTCTGGCCTCCGGAACTGTGAGAAAATATTTCCGTTGTTTTAAGCCATCAAGTTTGTGGTAATATTTTAAGGCAGCCTCAGGCATCTTATGTAGAAAATGGCTATATTCTAGGTATAAATATGTGGTAGGTGTTTTTGTTATGTTGTTGTATTTATTCTTCAGGATTACTTGTATTATGAGGAAGATTATTTCTTGTCTTAATTTTATAGAAGAGGAAAATGTGACTGATATAACTTGCCTCAGGCCCCACAACTGGAGAGCAGCAGGGTCAAGATACAAAAGCTTATCTCTCTGCTCCCAAAGCTCATGGTATATTTAACTACTCATATTTTGCTCACTAATATACCATTACTTTAAACACTACCTGGAATACTGATGGCCTCATCTTTAAGGGATTTACTGTCAAGTTTCCTAAGTAGTAATGGAAAGAACAGAGAACCATTTCCTTATATAATAAAGCTTTCATCGTTACTTGCTATGAAGAAAATATTCAACAAAAATCTCTTGTATCTGTGTATTCCTTTATTTCCCACTATATTATATTTTCACACAAATTTGGCCAGTTAAATATTGAGCAACCCATTAAGAAGGCTTTAAAACTGGTTGTTATTAAACATATAGCGCGCACACACACACAGAAACACAAACGTCCTGGTGTACATATAGGTTTCCCAAAGCCTTGACAGGTGGAGTTTGTCTTCATGAAAATATCAGTTTTGCTCACTAGATCAAATTTGGGAAAGCCTGTTTGTTAACAAGGAAAATAATCAGTTTTCATTTTACATTACCTAAGAAAAGAATAAAAATCAGAATGAAAATGTTAAGCAACATTAACATTAATACATTAAATGTATTCATTATAAAATGACCACATGTATGCATTTCTGTTTCAAATGGTTTCCTATTTTAAAGTGATAGAAACTATAGTAATGTGCTTCTTTTTTTCCATCACCTTTCATTTTGCTTGTAATATGCTGAGAAAGCACATTCAAATCTAGATCTAATTTTGTTATTAATGTCTTATCAAATTAGGTGCAGAGTTTACCAGGCTTTCGTAAATTACAAATCAGTCCCACGAGCTTCACTGTCCCAGCTCATTAATATACCTTCCTGCCTTCAGTTTTACTCCAGTTCTCAGGCCAGTATGACTTTCAGTGAGAAGTTCTCTGTTTTGTGATTTAGAAGGTACTCTTTAGTACATCTAGATAGAATTAATAGGTAGGGTGCATTTCGTCCAGGTAAATCTGAGCAATGACTACAACAGTAGACATGAAAATATTCATTAAAATTAAATGAACCCATTTAAAAGAAGATAAAGAAATGATTGTTATATTAAGTGGGGAAACTGAGAAAACTAGATTGCTACATGCAAAAGAATGAAACTGGACCCTTATCTTACACATCATGCACAAAAATCAACGCAAAATGTATAAAAGACCTAAATGTAATACCATGAAATGTA
The DNA here is from genome assembly GCF_000951035.1 of Colobus angolensis palliatus. Classification (NCBI taxonomy): domain Eukaryota; kingdom Metazoa; phylum Chordata; class Mammalia; order Primates; family Cercopithecidae; genus Colobus; species Colobus angolensis. The sequence continues at coordinate 1,827,800 of NW_012116055.1, forward strand.
AGACCTAAATGAAAGATGATGAAATTTCTAGAAAACCACAGAGAGGAAAAACTTCTTGACATTGGTCTTGCAATGATTCCTTGAATATCACACATTTGTAGCTCAGACTACAAAAGCAAAAATAAGTAAATGGGACTACACCAAACTTAAAAGTTTATGGATAGTAATATGGTTTGGATTTGTGTCCTGCCCAAATCTCATGTTGAATTGTAATCCCCAGTGTTGGAGGAGGGACCTGGTGAAAGGTCATAGGATCATGGGAGTGGACTTCTCCTTTGCTGTCCTTGTGATAGTGAGTGAGTTCTCATGGGATTTGCTTGTTTAAAGGTGTTTAGCACTTCCAGCTTTTCTCTTTTCCTCCTTCTTTGACCATGTAAAATGTGCCTGTTTCCCCATCACATTTTGCCATGATTGTAAGTTTTCTGTGGTCTCCTGAGCCATGCTTTCTGTACAGCCTATGGAACTGTGAGTCAATTCAACCTCTGTTCTTTATAAATTACCCAGTCGTAGGTAGTTCTTTATAGCAATGTGAGAATGGACTAATGGAAGCAATCAACAAAATGAAAAGGACAGTATACAGGTTGGAAAATAAATATTTGCAAATTACATATCTGGTAGTGTCATGGGTGAAAATTGATTGACCATATATGTTTGAATTTATTCTGGGCTTTCTATTCTGTTCTATTGTCTGTGTTTCTGTTTTTATGCCCGTACCTTACTGTTTGTTTACTGTAGCTTTCTAATATAATTTTAAATCAAGAAATGTGATGACTCGAGCTTGGTTTTTCTTTCTCTGTACTGCTTTGGCTGTTTGTGTGTGTGTGTGTGTGTGTGTGTTCATACAAATTTTAGAATTCTTTTTATATTTTGATGAAGAATGCTATTGGAATTTTGATAGGAATTTCACTAAATCTGTATATTGCTTTGAGCATTATGAATATTTTAACAGTATTAATCCTTCCTGTCCATGTACTTGGGATATCTTTTCATTTATTTGTGTCTTTAGTTCCTTTTATTATTAATGTTTTATAGTTTTCAGTGTGTGAATCTTTCTGCTCATTGGTTAAATTTATTTGTAGGTATTTATTTTTTGATGCTGTTATAAATGAAATTGTTTTCTTGATTTCTTTTCCAACTAGGTTGGTATTTACGTGTAAATATGTGAAAATGCAAGTGATTTTTGTATGTTGATTTTGTATCCTGCAACTTTACTGAATTCATTTATTATTTCTTACAGATTTTCTGGTATGTGAAATATTTGGGGTTTCCTACATATGGGATCATGTCATCTGCAAATAAAGATAATCTCAATTATTTCTTTCTTCTTTGGATGCTTTTATTTTTTTTTTCTGGAGTGATTTCCTCCTGCCAGGGCTATGTTGAATACAAGTGGTGGGAGCAGATGTATCTGCTTTATACCAGATCTTAGTGGAAACGCTTTCAGTTGTTCCCCATGGTTTGTGATGTGGGTTTTTCATAAATGTCCTTTATTATTATGTCCTTTAAATGTCTGGTATATTATCTGCCTTATACCAGATCTTAGTGGAAATGCTTTCAGTTGTTCCCCATGGTTTGTGATGTGGGTTTTTCATAAATGTCCTTTATTATGTTGAAGAAGTTTCCTTCTATTCTTAGCTGTTAAGACTTTTTATTAAGAAAGAGCACTGAATTTTGTCAAATACTTTTTTGTGTGTCAGCTAAAATGATTATGTCGTTTGAGGTACAATTTTTATGCAGTCAAATGCACAAATCTTAAGTGAAGAGCACAAATATTGACATCGAGATATGGAATATTTTTATCACCTAATAAGGGTGCCCATGGACATTTTCTACCAATTCACCCCCTGCTCTAGGCAATCACCATTCTGGTTTCTGTTCACATTGGTTAGTGTTGCATGGACCTGAACTTCATATAAATGGAACCATACATCATACATTGTAAATACTTTATACATGTATCATATAACATGTATCTTTTATGCCTAAATTATTTTGTTCAACATAATGTTTTGAAATTTATCCATGTGTTTATATTTATCAGTTCATTTTTTTGTTAATGGGTGGGTGGTTTTCTATTCCATGAATACACCTTAATATATCTAATAATGCCGCTATCGATGGACATTTGGGCAATTTCTAGTTTGAAGCTATTATGATTATAATTGGTTTCAACATTCTTGTTTAGAAAATGAGTCTCTTGAGAAACCTATAAATGGAATTTTTGTGTCACAGAGTGTTTAACTTAATTATGAACTGCAATGTTAATATTTTAAGAATTGTTGCTAAAGTATTTTATGGCCACTACTGGACAGGCAATAAGAGTTCAAACTCTTGTAATAACTCAAAATCAACTATTTGACTTTTCTTTCTACAATCATAAGTCTGGATTTTTTTCATTAATCCAGAAAGAAAATACAGAAAGAAAAGCGGGATTGTTGTATGGATAACCACAGAAGTTTGGGTTGCCTCATGACAGGTGAATCACCAGGAGGAACACTTTTCCTGCTGGGAGGGATTGTACCCAAGCTCACTTTCAGAAGGTAGAGACTCCCTTTCTTTCTCTAACGTGTGTTCTTAACTTGGTTGATGTCATTCTCAAGGGAGTAAAATATGGTTCTTACAATGAGGGTGTTTAAAAAAATCTTACTCTTTTTAAGTATAAAGCACAGATATGAATGCAGTATGTTAACAAATGCAGGCTATTTGGGGGTATTACAATTTCATCAATTGTGTTATTAGGAAGAAAATGTCAGTAAAATTTTCTAAAGGGACAACAATGAAAATAAAATGATTGAGGGGTAATGTTTTAATAGCTCAAATACAGTTTCTCAGGCAACTATGTGCACTGTTATTTATATTTAGACTCTCTGGTGCCTAGGTCCCTTCGTTTTATACCTCACTTTCAAGGCTATTCACAAATTTGTACTATAAGAAGCTCTGTAACAGTAGACAGGGCCCTTCCCTGGAGCAGTTACTACATGACATCTCCTCCAGCTTCACCTGGTTTTCATCTGGTCTCTCTGTGGCTTGATAAGATGAAAGAACAGTAAACCCCCTTGATAACCTGGGGTTTATGAGCTTCCTCACTATAGGGTACCCTTAACTCATGCCATGAGACATAGGGTTATTTGCGTGTACCCACCATGTCAGAAATGTTGAAGACCTTACTATATTCTATCTTGTACTTCATGAAAAATGAAAAGCAACCCATGTTGATTTGATTTTTGCATTTTTAAAAACCTTTTTTGGCCAAAAATCTGCTTTGAAATTCATATATTATTCTCATCAATTTCCTTTCCTAAAACTAGTAGTCTTACCCCTGATCCCAAGCCTGTGCTTCTTGTCAATTTTTTTTTTTTTTACCATACCTAGAGAACATATATTTGGCTGTCTGGGTTTTCCCTGCTTTGCTTTACTCACTCAGAATGTGAGACTCTTTGATACTTCATTTCATTCCCCATTTTCAAATATTTATCTCAATAAACAGCAGAGATTTCTAGATCTCTTACACAGGCCAAACCAACCCAAATTAGCTTTCCTTTACACTGAATATGTAAGTCTTGCACCGTGTCCCATTTTTTCCAGTTTACTCTGTTTGGATGCACATACATGGCAATGTTTAATAGTCACATCCTCAAATCTGACAGTGTAATTCTATTAAAAATGGAGGAAGCTGATTTAATACCTTTTTATCCTATGTTCTGTGTCAAATAATAAAAACTTTGCTATAGTACTTTCCTATGGACTTTTCAGAAAAGAATGATAGGTATCATTTGTCTGTTTCCCTAGGGACTCTAATTTCCATTACTGTCATGGAATAGATAAGAGACTCAGGGGAGGTACAGGTGGATTGTCTGAGACTGGTTGGGTTCTAGGTTTTGAGAAAAGGAGAGAGGTGACCCTTAGGAATATGTGGGTTCCCTAACTCTTATAAATTGGCTGCTTTGAGGTTTGAGACACAGCTGTATTTCCCTCTTCCACACTGAACCAGGAATGGTGGGAACAATTAAGGGAGCACTTGGGTTTCTGGGAACTGAAATGTAAGTGTAGCACGTTGGGAATTAAAGCAATAAGAAAGCTGGGACTATGGCCAGCGAATCAGTACTGTATGCCTTTGAATAACCAATGTAGCCTTGGACAGTGAATATCTTTGTGTGGTCCATGGTGTAGAAATTCATTTTATTTCTTTAAGCTTTCCAAAGTTAGTAAGTTTGGAGTTTTTCATGACTCTAAGGAAAGTAAAGGTACTTCTGCAAAATAAGTAATATTAAATTTCTCACTAAATATTCAGAAGAGGGGAGAGATAAGGAAGCCATTGAAACCAAATCGAACTCAACTTTGGAACACGAAGAAACAGAGTTCATGCACTCAAATGCTGAGAAACAAATTTGTGCTTATTTAAGAACATCTCACTATGCTAGACTTTGATTATGCTCTCATAAATAAACCATGGATCTTTAATTTTGTTTCATCTTTTTATTTTTCTTAAGATATCATAGCACTTAATACTATCTGATATTGCAATAGGTTTCCTTACTGCTTTTATCCTTAACTAGTTTTAGGCTCCATGAAGAGGAGGTTATGTCTTTCTTCTTCACTACTTTATCCCCAATGCTTACAATGGTGTCTGGCATAGAGTAGGTGCTCAGTAAATATTTTTTGATTAAATTAATAGATTTCAGAAATTCTCATGGTAAAATGAAAGAGAAGATGATAAAGATATCAAGCTATTTATTATGGAAATGTTTACAAGATGAAGCTTTCTAAGAAAATGAAAAATGGATATTCAGAAAATAATACTGATAACATTTACTCTTTTCAATCTTTCTAGTACCTTCACTTTCTCTTTGTGGCTTATCTTTGTTCAGCTGATGATCCCCTTAAGGTATATCTGAAATTGGTAAAGTGCGTGATTTTATCAGTTCACACTGTTTGACAATCTTAGACTTCTAGTCAGTCTGGAGTGACTTTATGTTCTTCTTTGCATAGTGTTGAAATATGCCTTTTTTAAAAAAAAATCTGTATTTTATTTTCTCCCTGTTTCTAATTTTTCAAGTAGTGATAGGTCATTTGTATTTGATGACTGTTTACTATTATTTACCTTTATGTTCTATTTGGTATATTTACACTGATACTAGTAAGGCACTTTTAATGCAATTTGAAATGCAGAATTTATGCTGAGGAGACTGCTATCATCCAGATGTTTATGTTCGCCCCCTCAAATGCATATGTGGAAATCCTCACCTGCAGAGTGATAGTATTAGGACGTAGAACCTTTGGGAGCTGATTAGGTCATGAGTGGTGAGCCCTCATAAATGGGATTAGTGTCCTTATTTAAAGAAGAGACTCCGAGGGAGCTTGTTTGCCCCTTCTACCATATGAGGATGCAGTGAGAAGGCACAATCTATGAGGAAGCAAGCCCTTGCCAGACACTGAGTCTGTAGGTATCTTGATCTTGGACCTCTCAACTGTAAGAAATAAATTTCTGGTGTTAATGAACTACCCAGTTTATAATATTGTGTTATAGCAGGCCAAAAAGACTAAGACAGGAACTAAGATAGCTCTCTTTGTCTAAAGTGAGCCATCAAATAAACGTGAGGCAGGAGAAAATACTGTGAAGTTTTAAGAAGAAGAGACAATTTAAAAATAAGAGTCAATGGGAATTTGGCTCGAACCTACCCAGATTCAAATTCCAACTAACTCTTACAGGAATGCTTGCACCCTGAAGAAAAGAGAAAATCAGTGAGCTGTATGGTTTTTCTTTACCATAAAATTTCACCTGTTAGGTATCTCTCCAATGGAACAATTGTATTAGTTATCTAATACTTAACAACGTATCTTTTGCAAAGATTACTACCTTAATCCAACCATACTAACTTGATATGTCTCACAGTTTCTCTGTGTCAGGAATTTTAAAGATACTTGACTGGGAAGTTTTGACTCAGGGTACCTCCTGAGGGTGTAGTCAAATATTGGCATGGACTACAGACACCTGAAAATTTGATTAAAGCTGAAGGGTTCACTTTCAGGTCACGCTGCTGCAAAGCTGGCATATTAGTGCTAGATGTTACCAAGAGGCTTTAGTTGCTTTTCATGAAAGCCTCTCAATGGGGCTGCTTAAATGTCCTCACAACAGGCTGGGCTTCCCCCGTAGTAAGCAGTCCTGAAGACCAAAGCAGAAATTGCAATGCCTTTTATTAACTGGAAATCACACTTCCACGATATTTATTGGTCACAGAGATCAATCCCACTTCTATGTGGGAGGGGATTAGACAAGTTTATGAACACAAAAAAGTAATAATCACTGGAATTCATATTGTGGGCTGACTTTTACCATGATCATACTTAAAACAGAATTAGTGAGAGAGAAAGCAGAGACAGATTTTTCTAGCTGTGATAGCCCACATTATTAACCTACACTAACAGTTTTCTTTCTGTTGTCTGTACTGATCATCAGGTCCTATAGCATGCAGCCCTGGAGTACCTTAGGTAATGTTCAAGTACACATTCAGATAGACGTGAAAGAAGTAGAATATACTGAAAGTACCTTCTTTTTATTTGCTTCTTCTTTTTTAAAATATATCAATCTTGCTAACCTTGACCTGTTCCCATTTAAATATTAAAAAGGAAGAAAAGAAAACAAGTGACAGAATAGAATAATAATCATACCACATTTGCTTTTCCCATTTTTCTTCTTTCTCTTAAACTATCATTTTCTGCCTTCTACAATCTCCTCAAGTCTCTAAGCATTCTCCTCTTTCCTGACTAAGCTTCTACATTTGTTAAACTAAGAAACTAAGCCTCTCAGTTTGTTACCAGACTCACTTTTGTAAGATTTAACTCACTTATCTACATCTGTGGCATATTTCTCTGCTATTTTATTATTAGGAAAGAGAAATGTTTTTTAGCTACTGTCATATGTGCATATTTCTTATGCACTAGAATGCTTTCCCTCTTACTCAACAAAATGACCCCAGCAACTATTTCCTTTCTTTCCTCAATATTCAAGGTTTTTTTTCTTTTTTCAAACTGGCTCATGACAATCAGCCTATAAACATGCTGTTGATTTTACCATTGTATTTGCCTTTTTCCCATATCTGTCTTCAAATGTTTTCCATTTATCTTTTCCCTTTTAAGAAACTTCTTGAGGAGACTAGCAAGATGACCCAATGGGAACAGCTCCAGTGTGCAGCTAGCTCCCAGTGAGACTGATGCAGAAGATTGGTGATTTTTGCATTTCCAACTGAGATACCTGGCTCATCTCACTGGGACTGGTTAGACAGTGGGTGCAGCCCACAGAGGTCAAGCTGAAGCAGGGTGGGATGTTGCCTCATGCAGGAAGTGCAAAGGGTCAGGGAACTCCTTCCTCTAGCCAAGGGAAGCCTTGAGGGGCTGTGCTGTGAGGAACGGTGCACCCTGGCCCAGATACTACACTTTTCCCATGGTCTTTGCAACCCACAGACCAGGAGATTTCCTCGGGTGCCCACAGCACCAGGGCCCTGTGTTTCAAGGACAAAACTGGTTGGCCATTTGGGCAGACACCGAGCTAGCTGCAGGAATTTTTTTACTTACCACGGTGGCACCCGGAATGCCAGTGAGACAGAACTGTTCACTCCCCTGAAGCCAGGGAGCCAAGAGGCCTAGCTCAGCGGATCCCAACCCACAGAGCCCAGCAAGCTAAGATCCACTTGCTTGAAATTCTTGCTGCCAGCATAGCAGTCCGATGTCAATCTGGGACACTCGAACTTGGTGGGGGAGGGGCATCCGCCATTACTGAGGTTTGAGTAGCTGGGTTTTCCCCTTACAGTGTAAACAAAGCCCTGGTGAAGTTCCAACTTGGTGGAGCCCTCCACAGCTCAGGAAAGCCGCTGTAGCCAGACCACCTTTCTAGAATCCTCCTCTCTGGGCAGGGCGTCTCTGAAAGAAAGGCAGCAGCCCCAGTCAGGGGCTTATAGATAAAACTCCCATCTTCCTGGGACAGAGCACCTGGGTGAAGGGGCGGCTATGGGCACAGCTTCAGCAGACTTGAACATCCCTGCCTGCTGACTGTACAGCGGATCTCCCAGCACAGCATTCGAGCTCTGCTAAGGGTCAGACTGCCTCCTCAAGTGGGTCCCTGACTCCCGTGTCTCCTGACTGGGAGACACCTCCCGGCAGGGGCCAACAGACACGTCATACAGGAGAGCTCTGGCTAGCATCTGATAGGTGCCCCTCTGGGATGAAACTTCCAGAGTGAGGAACAGGCAGAAATCTTTGCTGTTCTGCAGCTTCTGCTGGTGATACCCAGGCAGACAGGGTCTGGAGTGGACCTCCAGCAAACTCCAGCAGACTTGCAGCAGAAAGGCCTGACTGTTAGAAGGAGAAAAAACATAAAGGAATAGAACCAACATCAACAGAAAGGACATCCACTCAGAAACCCCATCCAAAGGTCACCAACATCAAAGACCAAAGATAGATAAATCCGTGAAGATGGGGAGAAACAGGCACAAAAAGGCTGAAAATTCCAAAAACCAGAACATCTCTTCTCCTCCAAAGGATGACAACTCCTCGCCAGTGAGGGAACAAAACTGGATGGAGAATGAGTTTGACGAATTGACAGAAGTAGGCTTCAGAAGGTGGGTAATAACAAACTCCTCCGAGCTAAAGAAGCACATTCTAACCCAATGCAAAGAAGCTAAGAACCTTGAAAAAAGGTTAGAGGAATTGCTATCTAGAATAAATAGTGTAGAGAAGAACATAAATGACCTGATGCAGCTGAAAAACACAGCAAGAGAACTTCGTGAAGCATACACAAGTATCAAAAGCTGAATCAATCAAACAGAAGAAAAGATATCAGAAACTGAAGATCAACATAATGAAATAAAGTGTGAAGACAAGATTAGGGAAAAAAGAATGAAAAGGAACAAACAAAGCTTCCAAGAAATATGGGACTATGTGAAAAGACCAAACCTAAATTTGATTGGTGTATCTGAAAGTGATGGGGAGAATGGAACCAAGTTGGAAAACACTCTTCAGGATATTATTCAGGAGAACTTCCCCAACCTAGCAAGACAGACCAACACTCAAATTCAGGAAATACAGAGAACACCACAAAGATACTTCTTGAGAAGACCAACCCCAAGATACATAATCATCAGATTCACCAAAGTTGAAATGAAGGAAAAAATGTTAAGGGCAGCCAGAGAGAAAGGTCAGATTACACACAAAGGGAAGCCCATCAGACTAACAGTGGGTCTCTCTGCAGAAACCCTACAAGCCAGAAGAGAGTGAAGGCCAATATTCAACATTCTTAAAGAAAAGAATTTTCAAATCAGAATTTCATATCCAGCCAAACTAAGCTAACTAAATAAAATCCTTTACAGACAAGCAAATGCTGAGAGATTTTGTTACCACCAGGCCTGCCTTATAAGAGCTCCTTAAGGAAGCATTATGCATGGAAAGGAACAATCGGTACCAGCCACTGCAAAAACATACCAAATTGTCAAAACCATCGACACCATGAAGAAACTGCATCAACTAACGGACAAAATAACCAGCTAGCATCATGATGACAGGATCAAATTTACACATAACAATATGAACCTTAAATGTAAACCAGCTAAATGCCCCAGTTAAAAGACACAGACTGGCAAATTAGATAGAGTCAAGACTGATCGGTGTGCTGTATGAAGGAGACCCATCTCACATGCAAAGACACACATAGGCTCAAAATAAAGGGATGAAGAAATATTTACCAAGAAAAAAAAAAAAACCGGGGGCTGCAACCCTAGTCTGATAAAACAGACTTTAAGCCAACAAAGATCAAAAGAGACAAAGACAGGCATTACATAATGGTAAAAGGATCAATGCAACGAGAAGAGCTGACTATTCTAAATATATGTGCACTCAATATAGGAGCACCTAGATTCATAAAGCAAGTTCTTAGAGACCTACAAAGAGACTTAGACTCCCACACAATAATAGTGGGAGAATTTAACACCCAACTGTCAATATTAGACAGATTAACGAGACAGAAATTAACAGAGATATTCAGGACTTGAACTCAACTCTGGACCTAATAGACATCTCAAGTGGACCTAGTAGACATCTACAGAACTCTCCACCCCAAATCAACAGAATATACATTCTTCTCAGCACCACGTCATACTTATTCTAAAATTGATCACATAATTGGAAGTAAAACACTCCTCAGCACATGCAAAAGAATGGAAATCATAACAGTCTCTCAGACCACAGTGCAATCAAATTAGAACTCAGGATTAAGAAACTCACTCAAAACTGCACAACTACATGGAAACTGAACAACCTGCTCCTGAATGACTACTGGGCAAATAACAAATTTAAGGCAGAAATAAATAAGCTCTTTGAAGCCAATGAGAACAAAGATATAACATACCAGAATCTCTGGGACACAGCTAAAGCAGGGTTTAGAGGGAAATTTATAGCACTAAATGACCACAGGAGAAAGCAGGAAAGATAAAAAATTGACACCCTAACATCACCATTAAAAGAACTAGAGAAGCAAGACAAACAAATTTAAAACCTAGCAGAAGACAAGAAATAACTACGATCAGAGCAGAACTGAAGGAGATAGAGACACAAACAACCATTCAAAAAAATCAGTGTATCCAGGAGCTGGTTTTTTGAAAAGATCAACAAAATAGATAGACTGCTAGCCAGACTAATATAGAAGAAAAAGGAGAAGAATCGAATAAAAACAGTAAAAAATGATAAAGGGTATATCACCACTGATCTCACAGAAATACAAACTACCATCAGACAATACTATAAACACCCCTATGCAAATAAACTAGAAAATCTAGAAGAAATGGATAAATTCCTGGACACATACACCCTCCCAAGTCTAAGCCAGGAAGAAGTCAAATCCCTGAATAGACCGATAACAAGTTCTGAAATTGAGGCAATAAGTAGTAGCCTACAACCAAAAAAAGTTCAAGACCAGATGGATTCACAGCCAAATTCTACCAGAGGTACAAGGAGGAGCTGGTACTGTTCTTTCTGAAGCTATTCCAAATAATAGGAAAAGAGAGACTCCTCCTTAACTCATTTTGTGAGGCCAGCATCATCCTGATATCAAAACCTGGCAAAGACACGACAAAAAAAGAGAATTTCAGGCCAATATCCCTGATGAACATCGATGCAAAAATCCTCAATAAAATACTGGCAAACCGAATCCAGCAGCGCATGAAAAATCTTATACACCGTGATCAAGTTGGCTTCATTTCTGGGATGCAAGACTGGTTCAACATATGCAAATCAATAAATGTAATCCATCACATAAACAGAACCAATGACAAAAACCACACGATTATCTCAATAGATGTAGAAAAGGACTGCAATAAAATTCAACACCTCTTCATGCTGAAAACTAGTTATTGATGGAACATATCTCAAAGTAATAACTATTTATGACAAACCCACAGCCAATATCATAATGAATGGGCAAAAACTGGAAGATTTCCTTTGAAAACCAGCACAAGACAAGGATGCCTTCTCTCACCACTCCTATTCAACATAGTATTGGATGTTCTGGCCAGGAAAATCAGGCAAGAGAAAGAAAGAAAGCATATTCAAATAGGAAGACAGGAAGTCAAATTTTCTCTGTTTGCAGATGACATGATTGTATATTTAGAAAACCCCATCATCTCAGCCCAAAATCTTCTTAAGCTGATAAGCAACTTCAGCAAAGTCTCAGGATGCAGTATCAATGTGCAAAAATCACAAGCATTCCTATACACTGATAAGAGACAAACAGAGAGCCAAATCATGCATGAGCTCCCATTCACAATTCCCACAAAGAGAGTAAAATATCTAGGAATACAACTTACAAGGGATGTGAAGGACCTCTTCAAGAAGAACTACAAACCACTGCTCAAGGAAATAAGAGAGGACACAAACAAATGGAAAAACATTCCATGCTCATGGATAGGAAGAATCAATATCGTGACAATGGCCATACTGCACAAAGTAATTTATAGATTGAATGCAATCCCCATCAAGCTACCATTGACTGCCTTCACAGAATTAGAAAAAAAAACTACTTAAAATTTCATACGGAACAAAAAAAGAGCCTTCATAGCTAAGACAATCCTAAGCAAAAAGCACAAAGCTGGAGGCATCATGCTACCTGACTTCCAACTGTACCACAAGGCTACAGTAACCAAAACAGCATGGTACTACCACCAAACAGATATGTAGACCAATGGAACAGAGCAGAGGCCTCAGAAATTACACCACACATCTATGACCATCTGATCTTTGACAAACCTGACCAAAACAAGCAATTAGGAAAGGATTCCCTATTTCATAAATGGTGTTGGAAAAACTGGCTAGCCATATGCAGAAAACTGAAACTGGACCCCTTCCTTACACCTCATACAAGAATTAACTCAAGATGGATTAAAGACTTCAACATAAGACCTAAAACCATAAAAATCCTTGAAGAAAACCTAGGCAATACCATTCAGGTCATAGGCATGGGCAAAGACTTTATGACTAAAACACCAAAAGCAATGGCAACAAAAGCCAAAATAGACAAATGGGATCTAAATAAACTAAAGAGCTTCTGCACAGCGAAGGAAACTATCATCAGAGTGAACAGGCAACCAATAGAATGGGAGAAAATTTTTTCAATCTATCCATCTGACAAAGGGCTAATATCCAGGATCTACAAAGAACATAAACAAATTTACAAGAAAAACAAACAACCCCAGCAAAAAGTGGGTGAAGGATCTGAACAGACACTTTTGTTCAGAAAGATCTGAACAAAACACTTCTCAAAAGAAGACATTTATGCAGCCAACAAACGTATGAAAAAAAGCTCGTCAGCACTGGTCATTAGAGAAATGCAAATCAAAACCACAATGATATACTATCTTATGCCAGTTAGAATGGCGATCACTAAAAAGTCAGGAAACAACAGATGCTGGAGAGGATGTGGAGAAATAGGAACACTTGTACACTGTTGGTGGGAATATAAATTAGTTCAACCATTGTGGAAGACAGTGTGGCGATTCCTCAAGGATCTAGAACCAGAAAAACCATTTGACCCAGTAATCCCATTACTGGGTATGTACCTAAAGGTTTGTAAATCATTATACTATAAAGACACGTGCACACATATGTTTATTGCGGCACTGTTCGCAATAGCAAACACTTGGAACCAACCCAAATGCCCATCAATGATAAACTGGATAAAGAAAATGTGGCACATATATACCATGGAATACTATGTAGCCATAAAAAAGGTTGAGTTCATGTCCTTTTCAGGGACATGGGTGAAGCTGGAAACCATCATTCTCAGCAAATTGACACAAGAACGGAAAACTAAACACCGCATGTTCTCACTCATAAGTGGGAGCTGAACACTGTAAACACATGGACACATGGAGAGAAACATCACACACTGGGGTCTGTCAGGGGATGGGGGCCTAGGGGAGGGATGGCACTAGGGGAAATACCTAATGTAGATGGTGGATTGATGTGTGTAGCAAACCAGCATGGCATGTGTGTACCTATGTACCAAACCTGTACTTTCTGCACATGTACCCCAAAACTTAAAGTATAGTAATAATAAAACCTCTTGAAAAGAATTATGTGTATCTGCAGTCTCCAATTCTTCCCTCCCTTTCCCTCTTGACTAACTTCATTTGAGACTTACTCTTATTGCTCTACTGAAACAGCCCTTGTAAAGGCCAGTGGTAAGTGTTATATACTATGTCCAAAGGTCAGTGCTAAGCTCTTGTTACATGGTATTAGTAGCATTGACACAATCAATCACATTCTCCTCCTTGAAATATTTTCTCTAGTAGGCTTCCTGGGCCACTATGCACTCTTCCGTCTTCTACCTGTAACACTAACTCTAGGCAATGAATGTGGAATGGGTTTTTCTAGAGTGTCAAACAACAATCATCAGATCAAAAAAACTGGATTCTGGTTCCCAACTGTATTGGTCTGTTTCCATGCCGCTATTAAAGCCATACCCAAGACTGGGTAATTTATAAAGGAAAGAAGTTTAACGGACTCACAGTTCCACATTGCTGGGGAGGCCTCACAATTATGGCAGAAGGCCAGGAGGAGCAAAGCCACTCTTACATGGCAGCAGGCAAGACAGCTTGTGTAGGAAAACTCCCCTTTATAAAACCATCAGATATTGTGAGACTTATTAACTATCATGAGAACAGCACGGGAAAGACCCACATCCATGATTCAGTTACTTCCCACTGGGTTCCTCCCAACGTGGGAATTATGGTAGCTACAGTTCAAGATAAGATTTGGGTAGAGACATAGCCAACCATATCACCAACCTTCTTTACTGGGAAGTGGAGCTAAGCAAGCTGATATGCCCAAGTTACATAGCATCCTTCTTTCTAACATGTATGTGATGGCTCACATCCGTTATGTGTTGTTTTATTCATAGACTTAGGATCCTGTTGATTTGTTTACATTATTTTGTTTTTATTGTCTTTTTTCTGTTAGAAGAAAATATAGGAGGACACAATAAGTATTACATTAGCTGTAAAGAGAAAAATAGCTATTTCATCACTAACCTGTAAAGGTTTTCCTATCTGCCTTCAACATTGGATGCATATATACTATAGGTAAAGAAACTAATGGATAAATAAATCAACAGCATCTAATGATGAAATAGGATCTAGTATGTTGGATGAAATTGTCAAAAATCTCCTGTCAGAGCAGAAAAACCAACACACTACCAAAGTCTTGCATGCCCTTGGTTTTGGTTGTAGGTAAAAATGTATGTAAATTCAAGTTTGAGGTTTCCCAGAAATTCTGATTGTTAAAAAGTAGTAAAAAGTAGTAGGCACACTTTGATGTTTGGTATACAACATATTTACTTCTTAATTTTAACCCTTTCAATTTAACTTAGACAATTCCAGTAATGAAAAAATTGGGGATGATTAGAAAAAAAAGATAAGAATACTCTATAATATTTTTATATAAGGAAAGTAAGTATAAAAATAGAACACTCAATATAAAATGCAAGAGTTTTACAGTGGGGGAGACTGATAAGACCTGCCTTACCAAGAGTGATAAGTATTAGTTATTTACAGCCCTTAGTAAGGTTTTATTGTTAGTACAAAGACAAGTAAGTACCTGTATTATATTACCAGACTAAAAAGCATAACAGTCCTTATGAAAAATATCTTAAAACCTTGCAAGTAGAATGTCCATTACATTTAGTCAACCCCTCTGATATTCACATCAAGTATTTACATTATAATCCACTCTCTTGTTCTTCACCTTTTTTCTGATTCACAGTTATTTCTGTTTGATTCAGAACAGGATTAGGATCATTAGTATTACGAAAATGTTCTTTCCCATTTAGAGTCAATAAATTAACTGGAGAGTTTTGCCTGCACGGTGATTATTTGATTAGGCACACCTGGAAAATCATAACAGAAAGAAGCCCAAATAAGAGGAAATCTTTCTATTTTTTCTGGACAATGAAGTATAGACATGAAAAATAATGACTAGGTTTACTCAGGCTATAGAAGTGAAGCTTTTATTTAAAAACATGACTCCATGATACTTATTGGCACTTCTGTTACCCACAGCAGAGACCAGAATCCTAATATATTCAAGGTGAGCAGAAGCTGGGCTAAAAGAACAAGATAATTATTTAATAATTTAAATAGCTAATTCTGGTAATAAATACTTATCCAAATTTTCTTACCCAATGAATAAAGAACAAAACAGGCAATTTGATCCTCTTATAGAAATATACATTGATAATTTTAATTGTAAAGATATAAAGAGCAAATCAATTGGAATATTAATGAGATGGGAGAAGGATTAATGTGTACATCTACAAATGTCAGTGATTAATTATAGCCTGGAAACATGGAAACTAAGAAGAAATGTTTGGGCTTTTCTCCCAAAAGTAGATAAAATAAGCTACTTAGCACATTTAAAATTAATTAATCAGTACTTAAATAATCTATTAGATTCCCATTAGTGGTAGACATTTTCATAGACATATTAAGGGATAGTGGTTATAAAAAAAAAAGATATGGGCCCTGTCTCTATACGTTCAGTCTGCAATTGGTATAATTTGTGCTTTGATGTGCACTTTTGACAGTCAAAGACACAATCTTATAGGGGTATTTTAAAATATAAATATCATGCATATGCTAGTAATAGTAATTTATTACATTATTTATTGGGGACTAGTTAGTGGTACATCGTTATATTACAAGTAAATTAAGTGAGATTATGATGTTGAATATATCTATTATATATATAAAATAAAATGTTGACTGACTACATTATTACAAAATGTTGACTATATATAATATATATGTTATATATACGTTATATATACTATATATTATATATATGTTATATATAATATATATTATATATATGCGCATTCCACTATTACCAGAAGTGCTAATCCTACAGCAGTTTTCTAGCAGCCATAGCAGCCAATATAAAATGTGGTGCTTGATGTTAGGTTAACATTTAGTGTTAATAAAGCATGTAATAGCTAATGCTGATGTTATGCCCTCTAAGCATGGTAATGAAGTTATTATATGGGATAAATTAAAAGACTTAAAGAGGGTTCTTATAAAAGCTATTGAAATGTCTATATAAATGGGGATATCAGGTAATTATGGTGTAATCATAATCTAAAGCGTCAAAATTGTCTTATTAAGCTACCTAATTTTAGCCTTACCAGTTTGTTTTTAATTCATTTGTAGGCTAAGTCTGTGACTTATAGTATCACAGGAATAACTGTTTTAATAAGCATTATTTATAGGTTAATTTCTTGAGAATTCCAAGGTAGTAGTAATAAGAGTAAAATTTGAGGCTCAAATAGTAACAATTTCACTGATACCAGAAGGATGTTGTTAAATGTTTTAGGTGGGACAGTTCTAGATGTTCAAATCCAAATTCACTGGATTTGTTTTTTTTCTGTATGTAAGTAATAATTGTAGCAATCAGAAGGTGAAATTACTATTATGGAAGCTAAACTGTATTAAATAGTCTTGATACTATTTGATTAATTATTTTTCTTAGACTTAAAAGTAACAGATTTGGAGTTAGTTGTACTAATTAATGCAAGAAAAATATGATTATCATCAACACATTGTTATATAGAAAATAAGGATATTATAGGGATGTGGGGAGCAAAGTGGTAGAATAGAGGGCTCCACTGATCATCCCTCTGCCAGAACGCCAATTTAATAACTATCTACACAGGAAAAGCACATTCATAAGAACCAGAAATTAGGTGAGCACTCACTATATCTGGTTGGAATTTTGCATCACTGAAAGAGGCACTGAAGAGGTAGAAAAAACAGTTTTGAATCATTAATGCCACCTCTCAACCCCTGGTTGTGGTGTGGTGCTCAGAGTGTTTCTGTGTGCTAGAGGAGGGAGAGAACAGCAATTTTGAGCCATTGAACTCAATGCTGCCTTGTTACAGTAGAAAGAAAAAACAGACCAGACTCAGTTGATTGCCATCCAACAAGGGAGCATTTAAAGCAGTCCTAGCAAGAGGAGAACCATTGATCCCAGTGGTCCCAACTTGAGTTTCTAAAACCTTGTCACCAGGGGCTAAAGTGCTCTAAAATTCTAAATAAACTTGAAAGGCAGTCTAGGCCACAAGGACTGCAACTTTTACATGACAGGGCCCAGAACCAAACTCGGGGTCGCATGACCTACTGAGACACCAGCTAGGGCAGCTAAGGGAGTGCTGCCATAACCTGTCCCACAACTCCAGGCTGCACAGTTTGTGGATCCAAAAGAAACCCCTTCTTTCCACCTAAGGAGAGGAGAGGGAAGAGAGTGAAGAACTTTGTCTTGCATCCTGGAGACCAGCTCAATCACAGCAGGACAGGGCACTGGTCAGAGTCACCAGTCTCACTATCCAGGCCCTAGGTCCTGATCAACATTTCTAGACACTCTCTGTGCCAGAAGGACACCTGCTGCCTTAAAGAGAAGGACAAAGTCCTGGTAGGATTCATCACCGGCTTTTCAGCTCTTGGACCCTGAATAACCAGCAGCAGTACCCAGTTGCTATGTGGAGGTCCTTAGGTGAGGCTCTGAGACTTGCCAGCTTTAGGTGAGACTCAGCTCATTCCCAGCTATGGTGGCTATCGGATGAGACTCTGTTTGAGAAAAGCAAAGAGAAAAATAACGGGGACTTTGTTTTGCACTTTAGGTATCAGTTCAGCCACAGTTGAGTAGAGTACCAAGTGGACTGTTGGGGTCCCTGGTTCCAGAACTTGATTTTTGGATGGCATTTCTAGACCTTCCCTGAGCCAGAGCAGAGCCCAGTGTCCTGAAGAGTGAGTCTCAAGCCAGGCAGCATTCACCACAAGCTGACTGAAGAGCACTTGTGCATTAAGGGAACACTGGCATTAGTCTGGCAGTACTTTCCAGGGGCCTGGGGAAAAAGAAAAGGCAGGCAATAACATGCTGGTGAGGATGTGGAGCTAAGGAATCCTCCTACACTGGTGGGAATGTCAATTAGTACAACCTCCACTATGTCAATTAGTACAATCTCCACTGTGGAGAACAGTTTGGAGGGTCCTCAAAAAAATAAAAGCAGAGCTACCTTAGGATCCAGCAATCCTATTCCTGGGAATCTACAAAAAAGAAAGGAAATCAGTATATAGAAGAGATATCTACATTCCCATGTTTGCTGCAGCACTGTTCCCAATAGCCAAGATTTGAAAGCAACCTAATTGTCCATCAAGAGATAAATGGATAAAGAAAATGTGGTACATATATACAGTGAAGACTATTCGGCCATAAAAAATGAATGAGATCCTGTCATTTGCAACAACGTGGATGGAACTGGAGATCAGTATGTTAAGTGACACAAGCCAGGAACAAATAGACAAACATTGTATGTTCTCACTAATTTGTGGAATCTGAATATCAAAACAATTGAACCCATGGACACAGAGATTAGAAGGATGATTTCCAGAGGCTGGGAAGGGTAGTGGGTGGGTTTGGGGGTGAGGGGACAGATGGGGATGGTTAATGAGTACAAAAAATATAGAAAGAATGAAAAATACCTGTTCTTTGATAGCACAACAGGGTGACTATAGTCAATTACTTAATTATACATTTTAAAATAACTATAAGACTATAATTGGATTGCTTGTAACACAAAAGATAAATACTTGGGCGGATGGATACCCCACTTTCCATGATATAATTATGACACATTGCATACCTATATCAAAATATCTCATGTACCTCATAAATATGTACACCTACTATATACCCCAAAAAATTAAAAATTAAAAAAAATTAAAGAGTTATATGACAATTAAGAGGGTATTAGGGTCAGTTTCAAAACTAAAATGATTAAAAGTGAAGTAAAACGTTATTGACATAGAAAATATATAATTAAAGTTTTAGCAGTAATTACACACAATCTATGAAATCCATTTTGTCAAAAATAATGAGTCATAGAGGTCATTGGAACTAGTATATAGTGTTTCATAATAATTCTGAAGTTTGTCATCATGTAAACATCTAGTGTAGTGTTGATAAATAATTCTGGTAATGTTTTGTTTTAATTTCTTTTTTTCAGATTGTGGGAGTGTGGGGTGGTTCAAGTGATAGATACTCCAGCAACTGGAAGGATAAAAGTGTTAAGAAATGATGCTACTGATAGATATAGTAGTTTAGTGTTTTAATACATGCTAGTGATCAGACTCTACCAAATTTTGGTATAGGGGCTATATTTCAATGAAAGATAAAAAATAAAATACCCTGCAATAAAAAATATTTCTAGCACACTGAAGGAGATTATTTCATATGTAAGTTCTTTTCATACAACTGACCTGTAGGGACCTGTGAAAGTAGTCTCTTAAACACCATCTCTTTATTTATAGCCTACTGCTTGTGTGTTATTTAATAGTATGACTATTACTAGAAATGATTAATTAAATGGAGTCTTTAGCAGATAAGCCTCCTCTTAGTGGCCAAGGGCTTAATTTTATTATATAGTTAGCATGTTAGTTAATAGGTGTTATTTGTAAATAGAGGCTTCCTGAAGATGTGAAGATATATGATTGAATTCGGCTGTGACCTCTAAAACTGTAAGAAGTACTAAAATAATAAACCTGATTGAGGCTACTGATGGGCTAATTGGTAATAGGGCTCATGCAGCTCCTCTAACTGGGTGAATTAACAAGTGGCAAACTGTAATGTTTGCTGCAAACCACAATGCTAAAACTATTTGTTAAATATTCCAGGAGTGATCATGATTACAAAGATAGGCATACATATAGCAGGTGTTCCTTGGGATGTAAAATACACTGATAAGGCTTCATTTTTATGATGAAAACAAACAATAACTGTTTCTGCCCATAGTGAGATGGCCATTCCTAAATTTACAGTGAATTGCGTGGCTCAGGTAACTGTGTGAGGTATGGGTACTAACAGGACTGAAGTTTCAATAGATAGAATGAGATTAAATTGATGTTAGAGATAAAACCTGTGCTGAGTCTGTATGAGTTAACACTTGCTACTTTAAAATTAGTCTATCTACTGTTAGCATCTAATTACAATTTGTAATAAGATGGTTTGGTGAAAGAAATGCATTTATTGAGAAAATAATAATAAAGTTTACAATACTTAGTCCTACTATTGCTGGAGGATAGAGGCAGATAAAAAGTATCTCTTACTTTGTTATTCAGTATTGGTGTTTCAAGTGTTATAGGTGAGGGTGATAGGTCAAAACTACAAGCATAAAAATTTTCATTACAAATATCACTAGAATTATTGATAATAGATTAATAGTTTATAGTGCTGTATCTAATTGTGGTATTTCATTTGCAAGGGATTTAAGTTCACCATCTTTAACTTTAATAATTAATGATAATTTATCTCCCCCATGAGTTTATAGCACTGATATGGGTCATTTTTCAAACTGTTCTGAAATACTACCTCAAGCACAAAGTCCATGAAGGTATAATTTGAGTTATATAATTTAAGAGCATTGTTTATAATGTCAAGTCTAGTAAACATTAATACTTCTCACTTTATTTGTCCTGGAATAGCAACTGTTTTAAATATAAAGAGGGAGCAGCTCATGAATGAAGCACATCTGCTGATGAGGTTAATGTTTAGATGGCAGTTCTGTAAGGATTACTACATGAATATCAATTTCTATAGACATAATTCTCTTAGTCTGAATCAAAGTTAGCAATTTCAGTCTCTATAATCATAAATTCAATTCATTGTCATCTTGTTGTTTCTGCAGTTAGGTATGGGTTAAGGAGGTGGGGCCCAGTGGTCCAGGCCTGTACTCTCAGCACAACGCGAGGCCAAAGTGGGCAGATACTTTGAGCCCACGAGTTTGAGACTAGCCTGGCCAACATGGCAAAACTTTGACTCTACAAAATATATGAAGATTAGTTGGGCGTGGTAGCATGCACCTACAGTCTCAGCTATTCAGGAGGTTGAGGTAGGAGAATTGCCTGAACTGGGGAGGTCGAGACGGCTGTGAGCTGAGATCATGCCACTGCACTCCAGCCTGGGTGATAGAGCAAGACCCTGTCTCAAAAAAAAAAAAAAAAAGGAATGAGTTATTGCTCACAAATAATTCATAATTTCATAATAATGGAAGAACAATAAGAATTAAAATAATTAAAGGTAAGATGGGCATACTGTTTCTAATTCTTAAGCATCTGTGGTGCTTTTGTGAGTTAATTTTGTGTTTAATATTAGATATATGATACCAAATACCAAAGAGCTAATTATAAATGCTATTATAAGACATGGAAATGGGCACATTTCTCTAAAATGAAAAATATAGAATTGAAAACCTAGATAGAGTTGATATGCTAAAAGACACAGATAATTTAACTTTGATAACATGAAGTAAAGACTGGTAAATTTATTTTTACCAATATCTTATAAAGAATTTTATTATCACTGCTATCAGTGAATGAGTGGCTTCATGGATGAGAGAGTTTTCATCTTGTTTCAGCACCTGTATAGGCTCATTATCATTGCTACATTCCAGAAAGGCCAAGGAAATATTGGGAAAAACAAGTTACATTATTACCTACACATAGTGGTTGAGACTTGCCTCATATAAGATACAATATTTATCTTAAAAATAACAGGAATCAGTAAACAAATGCATCAGTAAACAAATGATGTATTTAGTAGATAAAACAACTCCTGTTAGCCCGTACACAGTACATAGGCAAATAAAACCCGTGAATCAGAATATAACTGGTGATCACTTATTTTATTCTTGTAACATAGCTAGTCAAAGACTTTTTACCTCTGATACAATAGTAATAATTATGGCAGCAGAAATTGGATATACTTGCACATCTATTTCAATATTCAAGTATGTTTTAGCCTATTTGAATTACTATAACAATATATAGTAGACTAGATGCCTTATAAACCAAAGAAATGTATTTTTCACAGTGATAGAGGCCGGGAAGTCCAAGATCAAGTAGCCATCAGATTCAGTGTCTGGTGAAGGCCTGCTACCCCATAGACACTGCCTTCTTTCTGCGTAAAAAGGAAGGGAAAAGGAGCTCTCTCCAGCCTCTCTTACAAGATCATTAATCTTATTCTGAGGGTAGAGCCCTCATGACCTAATCATTCCCAAAAGCTCTATGTCCTAATATCGTCACCTTGGGGGTGAGGATTTTAGAATGTTAATTTTGGGGAAACATAAATATGCAGACCCTACAGGGTTAAATTATAACATGGTATACAATAATTGGCAGTGCTACTCAGATTAGTTTTTATGCAACTAACTAATGGTTTCCTGAACATTATATTAAAATATGTGAAATTTTTCCAAAGCATGTATACTTCAGGATGTCCAATGCTTCAGTGCAAATGTTGATGTTAAATTGGGTCTCTGCTTTCTGCTAGATTGATAAAGGTAATACTTAGATTCTGTTTTGTTAACAGTGATTTCTATGACAATTATAAAAAGTCGTTATAATACCGAAAATGAAATTAGTGGTCTGTGGTATTGGGATGTAAAAGGTGGTTTTATTTTAATTAATTGCAGTAAGAAAATTAATGGCACCTAAAATTGGTGAAACCCTGCTAGATGAGGAAGATGATAAAGAAATCTACCACACCCACAGGTGTTAGGCTGCCAGGGGATGGAGGGCACACTGTTCGCTCTAGTCCTGCCTTGCTCCTGCTGTTGACGCTGCAAACAGTAAAAGGAATCATGGGGCAATAATCAAAAGCTTATTTATTTATTAGAATGCTCTATCTGGGGTGCCTATAATTAATGGCCTTAATGAGTTTCAAAATCTTCCAATCATGATGGTATTATGATTCAGAAAATTATTACTAAGAAATAAGCAATAACAATCAGTTATAAATCTGAGCATCTCCTAATAAAACTACACATTGATTAAAATCACCCTGAATTAGCAAATTGAGGGCAGTCTTCACTATTCTAGTTTTAGCATCATGTATACAGATTAGAGACCACTTTGTGATTTGTTGAGAATAGTCAAGGGTAGATAAATCTATGTGAGAATAATCTTTGTACATAAAATATAAAGGCAGAGGGTAATTCCTCATTTATCAAGCTGGGAAGTTTAACTTACACACTGAGTTGCAAATCCAAAAAAGCAGCTAAAACCTTTTCTGTACTTCTGCCTTTCCTCAAAAGTTAAAAGTGGATCAAAGCAAATAATTTAGGGAAGTTAGCTCTTAATATAATTGACACACGTGCATACACACACACACACATCACAGAATAATTGCCTACGCAACCTAACGTGGAATTCATGACTTTTGTTTCTGCTCAAAGGATTCTGGATTAGTCAAGTTCTGGACACTATGAGCTTGACTGACTACACTGCTAAGTAAGCTTCATATAGATAAGACTAATAGTAATTCTAGCTTTAAAACTTATTATGGTTTGCTTTTTTCCTGCTAGTCATGTGCTGGACATTAAATCCTCAATGCAACAGTACTGAGAGGTGGGAATTTTAAGAGGCGATTAGGCCATGCGGGCAGAGCCCCTATGAATGCATTAATGTGGTTATCATGGGAATAGGTGAATTATCATGATGTGGGCTTGTTATAAAAGCTAGTGGCCCCTCCTTACTCTCTTGCTCTCTTGCAATCTCTGGCTCTTCCATCTTCTGCTGTGGGATGTTGCTGCAATATGACCCTCACCAGATGTGGGCCTATGGGAGTTTCCAACCTCAAGAACTCCAAGAAATAGATTTTATTTCTTTATAAATTACCTAGTCTGTGATATTCTGTTATAGCAACACGAAAATGGACTAAGACAAACCTATTAATAGATATGATGTTAGAGTAGACACTCAGATTGTTAAAGCAAGGTCAGGACCATAACAGTTGCAATAATCTATATTAGTATTAATCACATTAGAGATCAAAGTGGTTTTTATGATTCTTTTATATTTTTATGGCATCTGCAATCAGTTGAAATAATCCATATGGAACTAAGATAGTTGGTTTCTTGAAATTCAGTGACCCAATTTTTTATTTGATAAGCCTTCAGAAGGCCTACACTAATACAATAGGGAAATATTGTAATTATAAATTACTTAGGAACATGCTTGTTAAAAAATAACAATGAGGCTGGGTGTGGTGGCTCACGCCTGTAATCCCAGCACTTTGGGAGGCCAAGGCAGGTGGATCACCTGAGGTCAGGAGTTCGAGACCAGCCTAACTAACCTGGTGAAACCCTGCCTCTACTAAAAATGCAAAATTAACCAGGCTTGGTGGCACATTCCTGTAATCCCAGCTACTTGGGAGCCTGAGGCAGGAGAATCACCTGAACCTGGGAGGCGGAGGTTGTGGTGAGCCGAGATCATGCCAGTGTACTCCAGCCTGGTCAACAAGAGCAAAACTTCGTCCAAAAAAAACAAAAAAAGCCTCTGAAAACAAAATTTTAAATTTGCATTATTACTGGCTTCTATTATCTCAATGGGACTAATTCTTAGACGTTTTTCATTTGTTAATTTTTCGAATTTATAATGGACACATAATACTTGTACATGTTTATGAAGTACAGTGTGATGCTTCAATGCATGCATGATTGTATGATGATCAAACTGGGGTGATTACTAATCTGTCGCTTTAAACATTTACATTTATTTGAGCTGAAGTTGAAAGTCTTCTCTTATAGGTATCTTTAAATATACACTACATTGTTATTTGTTACAGTCACCCTACTTTGTAATAAAACAGGACTTACTCTTTCTGTGTAACTGTAACTTTGTACTCATTGAACAACCTCTCCTGTCTTTTCCTGCCCCTTTCCTCCCCAGCCTCTAGTAATCACTACTCTAATTTCTACTTCTATGAAATCAGCTTTTCAAGATTCCACTTATGAGTGAGATCCCACTATGTTTGTCTTTCTGTTCCTGGCTTATTTCATTTAACATCCTCCAGGTTCATGAATGTTGCCTCAAATGATAGGATTTCATTTTGTTTTGTGGCTGAATGGTATTCCATTGTGTATATGTGTGTATATAAATACACACATGTACACACATGTATAGATGTGTGTGTGTGTGTGTGTGTACCGTCAGTGGTGATGCCTTGTTGAGACTCCTGTCGATCCTGTCAGTGCGGCAGATTCCATTTTGGTTAGGGGTGAGGTAGAAGCGCAGACTGGAAGCACTGGCCAAAAATAAGGGCCTGTGGTGTTCTGTTCAGGGCTGTTTTACTGTGGCAGATCTGGTACTAGTTCCCAGGGCAAAGTCTCCTGCACACTTCCCTCTTCTTCCTGGAGAAGTCTCTCTCAAAGCTGCACTGCCTAGAGTTGGCAGACAGGTGAAACGGCACTCCTGTGGCTGCTGCAGCTTTTGTCACACTGGGTCATATCTGAAGCTTATGGCCTTCCGGACCATCTCAGTAACGGTACTCACCCAAGGAGAGTGATCACCATGACCTTCCTGCCACTAAAATGAGGACCCATTGGGTCCATTTATTTGGGGCCAAAGGCCACTTTAGTCAGCAGGTGGTAAAGCAGATCAGGACTGAGATTCCTCCTGCCAAGGCAGCAGATTCTCTTCTTGCCTCGGGCAAGTCTAAATGTTCCCTCCGTAGGCACCAGACTGGAAAAGGAAGCCATGGGTTTCTGCCTGGTACTGTGTTTCACTGTGAGGAAGCTGATACTAAGTTCCAATACAAAGTTCATACACACTTTCCTCTTCCTTTCCCAAGCAGACAGATTGTCTGTGCGGTGCTGCATGGGGTTGGCAAAGGAGTGGTGAAGGCAATTCAAGACTGTTCTTTCTATCCTCTTTAACACATCCTTTCCTGTTATAATGCTATAACTTGGTGCTGTGATTTCTCACCTGATGTAGTTATCTCTTGTAAGAAGAAGTTTTCTTGTGTGGATAGTTATTTAACCTGATGTTTCCCTGGGTGAGCAACTACAATGGTGGTAGGGTTGGAGTTGGAGTGGGGAATGTGGGGGATGGGGATTGCTGGGAGGTTTATTCCACCATCTTGTTCTGCCTCTCCCTTAGACTAGGATTTTAATAATTTGTTGTATTTAGATAAATATCAAATTAGTATTAAGCCCTTTTGTAGAGTGGACCTTATTTTTAAAGCCCTTTCATATTGTGAGACACCTTTGCATAAAGAATCACCAAATGAAATTGCTCGGATATGAATTCAGGTAACATACAACTTTAACCATGGCACTAAAGAACCTTAAGTGGAAGTCACATCTTTAGGATGTGTGGATGCAACAATAAAATCATAACCTTAATCATCAATTGGACCTCTAAAATGGAATTTTATTATTACCAATTGAAAAATCTGTTCATCAATAAAATAGATTATCAACCAAAAAAACTTGAGTCAACTAATAATGATCATGTATTTGAATAATTAGTCTAGCTTTGATCATTGGGAGGCTTTACTATGTTCTGAAGTCACCTCAACCAAAATAATTAATTCAGATCATGATTACTTTAGCTAATTAGACAATAAGTTTTTATACTCAATTAACAAATTAAGTTTTTTAGTAAATAGAGGGGAGATAATGGTTTATTAAATTTCTTTTATTCCTTTTAATCTCATTACATTTGTATTTTAGGTTAATAGTACATTAAACTAATGCTTTCTGTTTTTTCAATCTATTTGCTATCAATGGCTGATTTATTTTTGTGAGGGCTTATATAGAAAAGTATTTCTTATTGCTTATATTAATTTTTTCTCTGCACACATGGATTAAAACAATAAGGTATTAGGAGGTGATTTTGCTTATTGGTATTTAGTTATGATTGAATAAAATGCATGAGAAATTAAAGCTTCTCTGAAGCCAATTATAATTTTATGAGTAATTGCTCTCCAAGGAAGTTTTTGTCCTATTTCAAATGACTTGTATGTCTTCTGATTAACATTTAAATTTACATTAAGATGGATTCTTCTTAAGGTAAATTTAAAGTTGACCTTAAATTCTGCTTTGGATAACCAGCTTTTAGCTCTAGCTATAAATCCTTCTCATTATTTTTTCACAGAGAAGAATTTTTCCTAATTAACTATTTACAAGTAGCTTGTCTGTTTTCTGTGTCTTAAAGTAAAATTTTTCTGTAATGTTCTAGTTAATTCATTATGCCAAATGTATTAAAATATACTCCTTTCTTTTATGATAATTTTATATTTTATTTTTTCTTTGTTATACTCTTTAAAATCTAAATTAGATTTCTCTGTTCCATACCATATGGAATAATTTGGTGTAGTTATTAGTGATACTTTTCCTTGCTTTATTAGTAAGAATTGTATTTAGTTTAATTAGAGCTAGGATTGGTTCAAGTGGCTTCAATGTTAGTTTCAATTCCCCAACTGCATGGTGTGCACTTTAAATTTAAATTGTCCTTTGGTTTGCCAAACGACTTTGTAATATGCTTACTGCATTATGGTGTTAATTTTTTAGATACATACCACTTATTTTATACTATTCATATTATGTTGGATTTTGATATGGTTAGGATTTGTGTCCCCACCCAAATCTCATCTTGAATTGTAATCCCCATAATCCCCACCTGTCAAGAGAGAGACCAGGTGGAGGGTAATTGGGCCATGAGGGTAATTTTCCCCATCCTGTTCTCATGATAGTGAGAGAGTTCTCATGAGATCTAATGGTTTTATAAGGGGCTATTCACCCTTCTGTCAGCACTTCTCCTTCCTGCTGTCTTATGAAGAAGGTGCCTTGCTTCCCTTTGCCTTCTGCCATGATTGAAAGTTTCCTGAGATCTCCCTAGCCATGCTGAACTGTGAGTGGATTAAACCTCTTTCCTTTATAAATTGCTCAGTGTCAGTTAGTTTTTTATAGCAGTATGAAAATGGCCTAATACAGTAAATTGGTACCATAGAGAGTGGGGTGCTGCTATAAAGATACTCAAAAATGTGGAAGTGACTTTGGAACTGAGTGACAGGCAGAGGTTGGAACAGAGAACTCTGAAGAAGACAGGAAAATGTGGGAAAGTTTAGAACTTCCCAGAGACTTGGAAGACTCAGAAGAGAGGAAGATAGGGGAAAGTTTGGAACTTCCTAGATACATGTTGAATGGCTTTGAACAAAATGCTGATAGTGATATAGACAATAAAATCCAGGCTAAGGTGGTTTCAGATGAAGATGAAGAACTAGCTGAAAATTGGAGTAAAGGTGACTCTTGATATGCTTTAGCAAAGAGGATGCTGGCAATTTGCCCTTGCCCTAGAAATCTGTGGAACTTTGAACCTGAGAGAGTTGACTTAGGTTATCTGACAGAAGAAATTTCTAAGCCGCAAAGTGTTCAAGGGGTGCTCTGGGTGCTCTTAAAAGTATTCAGTTTTATGTATTCACAAAGAGATAGCTTGAAATTGGAACTTATGTTTAAAAGGGAAGCAGAGAATGAGTCTGGATAATTTGCAGTCTGATTATGTGATAGAAAAGAAAAACCCATTTTCTGAGGAGAAATTCAAGCCTGCTTCAGAAATTTGCATAAGTAAAGAGGAGCCAAATGTTAACCACCAAGACAATGGAGAAAATGTCTCTAGGGCACATCCGAGTTCTTCATGGCAGGCCCCCTACCCTACCCCATCACAGGCTCTGGAAGCCTCAGAGGGAAAAATGGTTTCATGGGCTGGGCCAGGGCTTTGCTCCTCTGTGCAGTCTTGGGACTTAGTGCCTCATGCTCCAGCTGTGCAGCCCTGGCTGAAAGGGGAAAACATATAACTCTGGTAATTGCTTCAGAGGGTGCAACCCCCAAGCTTTGGTGGCTTACACATGGTGTTGGACCTGCAGGTGTGCAGAAGTCAAGAACTGAGGTTTGGGAACCTCTGCCTAAATTTCAGAGGCTGTATGGAAATGCCTGGATATCCAGGCAGGACTGTGCTGCAGTGGTAGAGCCCGCGTGGAGAACCTCTGCTAGGGCAGTGTAGAAAGCATATGTGGGGTCAGGGCTGCCATGCAGAGGCCCCACTGGGGCACTTCCTACTGAAGCTGTGAGACTAGGGCCACCATCCTCCAGACACCAGAATGATAGGTCCACTGAAAACTTGCACTGTGTGCCTGGAAAAGCAGCAATCAATATCAGGCTGTGAAAGTAGCCAGGAGGATGCTGTAGCTACAAAGCCATAGGGGCAGAGCTGTCCAATGCCATGGGAGCCTACTTCCTGCATCAGCGTGGCCTGGATGTACGATATGGAGTCAGAGGAGATGATTTTGGAGTTTTAAGATTTAATGACTGTCCCATTGGATTTGGGATTTGCATGGGGTCTGTAGCCCCTTCATTTTGGCCAATTTCTCCATTTTGGAATTGGAGCATTTACCCAATGCCTCTACCTCCATTGTATCTTGGGAGTAACTAAATTGTTTTTTATTTTACAGGCTTATAGGCAGAAGGGACTTGTCTTGTCTCAGATAAGACTTTGGACTTGAACTTTTGGATTAATTATAAAATGAATTAACACTTTGGTGGACTGATGAGAAGATATGATTTGTTTTGAAATGTGAAAAGACATGAGATTTGGAAGGGACCGGGGCAGAATAATATGGTTAGGCTTTGTGTTCCCACCCAAATCTCATCTTGAATTATAATCACCATACTCCCTGTGTGTCAAGGGAGAGACCAGGTGGAGGGTAATTGAATCAAGGGGGCAGTTTGCTCCAGCCTGCTTTCATGATAGTGAGTGAGTTCTCACAAGATCTTTTGGTTTTATAAGGGATTCTTCCGCCTTTGCTCAGCACTTCTCCTTCCTGCTGCCTTGTGAAGAAGGTGCCTTGCTTTCTCTTCTTCTGCCATGATTGCAAGTTTCCTGAGATATCCCTAGCCATGCTAAACTGTGAGTCAATTAAGCCTTATTCATGTATAAATTACTTAGTCTCAGTCAGTTCTTTATGACAATATGAAAACAGACTAATACCGATTTTTATTTGAGGAAAGTGAGCTATGCCTACATTTCAAAGCCTCATTAGATTGGGCTTCCTTCTGTTGTTAATTTACTTTTAACCTCTTAGGTTTCTAAAGGATTCTGTTAATAGACTTACAAGTGAGAGAATGTAACTCATTCTCTGTGCCCCGATCTAAGGTTTTTATGAAAATTATTGTCATAATTTTACCACCCTTTTTAGAGTTTGCTGAAATGACATTATGTTAACTAAATTAGCAAGTGGTTGTGAAGTTTATTGAGATTTTGGATTGGGTTCTTTAGTACAATGTAAAGCATTGCCAGATAGTTTGAATTTTAGTGTACTGCTAGTAGTATTCTGGTGAATTTTATTTTATAAATAACACTGTATATCCTAATGCATTTATCCCAGGTATTATAATTAATAGAAATATTTTGTCTTATTTCAGAATATTTTATTTTCTCATATTTGGAGAATTTTATTTCAAAGTCAAGATTAGTTATTTCAGAGTCTTAAGTGTAGAATAGTTGAACTGGTAAAATAATTTCTTCTTTAAATAGATCTCCACAAAAGATACGTGGATAAAAAAATAGCTTAATATTGTTAAATATGTTATTAAACCCCCTGAAATCCAAATTAATAACTTTTAGATTCATTGGTTATAAGTTCAGTCTTAGAAAAATAAAAAAGATTCTCTGTATTGCCGATGTGTTATATTTTCAAGGTGTTAACCTTGAAAATAATAATGTTATTCTTATTTTGAAACAATTATTTCTTTTGCATTTGAAGTACATGTTTGAATACTAGAAGTTTGGTAGAACAACTTAAAAGATTAAAACACAACATTTTAAAATCTGCAAAAATTATGTTCTAATCACATTCCAGCCTTTAATATCTCACATTCTTTATAAAAGCATGCATAATTATCCCACAATTCATTAGCTTGCTCTTCAGCATGTGACACAATTTGCATAGAACATTTTGCTATTCTAATCTTGGTCTTTCATAGCTAACAAGAGAAAGTCCTTTTATATTTCAGTGATTATATAATCTTCCTTTAGTGGGTATGACTTTATCCTATGTCCTCAACAAATTACTTACAGCAAGACATAGTTCATTCCCCAGGATAATGCAAGATACAAAGTTTCTTCAAACTTCCAATAGAGTTTTTCTATTCTCCAAACTCAGAATGCATTTGGAGATTTATATGTTTTTAAGGGGATAAAAAAATTGCTGAGAAATTCTTGACATCTTATCCCAAACTAAAATTGCTTGATTTATTTCAGGTGGGAAATTTTATCTGAATAATTCAAATGATTTTAGCTAATAGTTCAATTAATTTAGTTTGAGGAAAATATGTTTTCTAAGGTCAGTGTTTCTATTATGCAGGTAAATTCATTCATTTACATTATGCTCAAAAACAAACATTGATAGCATTTGTTTTGTATGTTTTCTGTCTGTGAACACACACACACACATGCCATTCCAATTAATTTGTTTTTTCTGTGTATTCTAGAGTTTCAAATTCTGAACAGCCTTCCTCAATTATATAAACAAATCTATTGATTTCCATATCAGTATTTGATATTTGCCTTTATTTATACCAGTCACATATTTATTCATTGAGGTTAAATATTATAAAATGTGTAATTAATGTTAAAAGTCCTTATTGTTTTAATTTATGTCTAGTATTAAAAAATGTAGATCTCTAAAAAATCAGTGATACTGAATATCTGTACTTCAAAGAGGCTATCTCTAGTTGCCTATTTTTGGTTCTGGTCAAAATTTCAATTAAACCAATTAATGTTTTTTTGTTGTTGTTTATTTGTTTGTTTTTTGAGATGGAGTCTTGCTTTGTTGCCCAGTCTGGAGTGCAGTGGTCCTTCTCTGCTCACTGCAGCCTCTGCCTCCTAGGTTTAAGCGATTCTCCTGCCTCAGCCTCTGGAGTAGCTGGGATTACAGGCACGTACCACTATGCCTGGCTAATTTTTGTATTTTTAGTAGAGACGGGGTTTCACCATTTTGGCCAGGCTGATCTCAAACTCCTGACATCAAGTTATCCATCCACCCTCCTGGGCCTCCCAAAGTGCTGGGATTGTAGGTGTGAGCCACTAAGCCCAGCCTCAGTTGAACCAATTAATATGTTAAATGTCACAGGAGAAGACGTGTTAAACTGTACATCATTTCTTTATATTTTTAAGCTTTCTGCCTGAAAAATTTGAGAATATCCCTAACCTCAAAAAGATAAAATTTGAAATAATCAAAGGTATAAACTCTATAACAAGATTGTGATTGAACAATTGAGTCCCTAAGCTGTTGTTTCATATACAATATAAGGTAAGCCAATATATACTGCAGGAGGCCCGCTAGCTACAAACACTCCAGAGAGGAGTTGATATGGAGGGGAACACTGGAAATGCCAATTCTAGAATGCTTGGGGTAGTGGAATCTTTGTGAAACAAACTTTAATATTAATATCAAAATGAGTGAGAGGGCCTCAAGCTATATTAGTTGACTTCTGAAACAAACTCCCTTGATTCTGAGTTCATGCTTATAAGAGGAGATTTCTAATAATTTGGTTTCCTATGGAAGTAGTCTATAGCATTCTATTACAGTTCCCTATACATTTATCAAGAGGATTTACTCTGTGTCTGGCATTGTGCAGGCATTACTGAGATTCATCAGGCACCGAGGATACCGATGATACTGCATTCTGATGAGAGAATGATATAAACATATAGACACTTTTAAAAAACATTCTTAAGGGCTATTAAAAAAGCATGCTTAACAACCTTTGAAAATATATTCTAAGCATTTAAATATGTGTGTTATTGAGTGAGTAAAACTACATTTATACATAAATGTGTATAGGAAAATAATACTATAATTATATAAGCAATACGAGTGATTAAATCTGGGAAGAAGAAGGAGATGGCTTATGAATGAATTCAAGATCACTTTATTTTACTTAATTTATGTGTTTTTTCTTTGTAAAATAATGTGAATATATTCATATTTTCTTGAATATATTAATGTATATCTGCACACACATAAGAGGAGGGAAATAATTCTAAAGAATGAGTAGGAGGAAATCCTGGAAAAAGTTCTGTGGATGTATTTCAAGCTCTCCAAACTGCTTCTGTCAAGACTCATAAATTGGAAAGAACACAAGTCTTTCAAGGGGCTGCAAATTGTTTAGTAGACTCAGATGTAGAAGTAGACATGGGTAGTGAGAAAGTGAAAAATGACCCTAGCAGCTCACTGCTGGAAGCTGTCAGTTTGCCTTAATTGTCCCAACTAAATATAAACAACTTTCTTAGAATAGAATCAACACTCAGGTAAGGCCACTCTGTGACCACAATAGACTAAGACAAAGAAAGGACACCTACCTTGCAATCACAGTAACTAAACATCCCCTTCCTAAAGGCAAGCAAGAGTGACTACTGTTTTTTTACTAGTGATAATTTTAGCTCCACTTTGAATGCCTTGTCTTCCAGCTTAAAAAACATGTAAGGATATCCAGTCATTGACTTATTCCTGCTACCTGACAACATCCTATCCAGAATTGTCTGCACTTCTCTAAATCTGCTTTAGAATCCCTCTTCACATGTCCAAATATTATCATAAGCCTCTCCTAACTTTCTTTGACAGAAACACTGTGTTCCTCTGCTGTGTATTCTCCCTTGCTGCAGGAAGCTGCAATAAACCTAAATAGCTTTGACTAAAGTTGTGTGGTGCCCATTGGTTAGTGGACTTGGATGATAGTTGCAGATGAAACCATGCAGTTAAGCTGGAGTGAGGTCACAAAGATCACACTAAAATATACAGTGCCAAGGAAATTAATTTTTATCTGCAGTCATGGGAAGATGTAACCCACAGGAGGGAGAATTTTGGAATTGTTTAAAACATCAGTCTACTGGTAATATAGAAAATAAGTTGGAATAGGCAAAAGATTGAAAGGAAATAATTCAAGGGGAAGCTTTAGCAATCTGGACAAGAGGTGAAGGGACCACAGTTAAGGACTGCCAATGTGGATATTAAAAAGTAGACAAAGAATATGTGTAAGACTTGGTAACTGGTCATCACCATATCACATATTCAAAACCAATATGGAAGGAACACCTCTGGGGAAGGTTGAATGATTAATTGAGTAGCAGTTTGAAGTTCAGGAGGCAATTCAATCCATTGATCTCAAACTCAGGAGAGATATTGGGGCTGGAAATACAGATTTGGTTGCCACCAGCAGAGGGATGACAATTACAGCCATTGAATTTTTGTGACATTTGTATATATCCTACACTGAATGAACCCAGATGGCTCTGCTATTCTAGTTTTTGCTGTCTCCTTCTAGCAACTAGCTAATTGAGGTATTCAATTATGAAACATAAAATGAAACTGAATAGGATAATTTGTACCTGCTGTAAGAAGACAAGTGAACTAGATTCAGTTGATTCGTAGCTACAGGTCAGCTGTGGTGATAAGATAATACATATTCTCTCCAATTCCTGAATCAATGTTTGTAGGCATTGATTTAGGAAAGAGTTAGGGATATAATTCTTCAGTTAATTTTCCTGGGTCCAGGGAAACCCATGCCAATGTTGGGATTCAGATAAATAGATGCAGGAATGGAGGATTTTCCTTTGGAAGAGACCTAAGCTTTTTCTCCTTTTCTAGGTGATATTACATATATGAGAGTGTGACAGTTGGTAATTCTTAATAAGTAGCGACAGGGAAGGCAGTCTTGGCAATACATGATCAGAGTCCATGGTCAGAGGATTTAATTCATTTCCACATGCATTTCACTCCAAATAATTTTTTTCAAGACAGTCAAGATTTGAGGGGCAAATGGATCCCTCTGGGGGAAGATGTTCTTAGCACAGGATTAGACAAAGCTTTTGTTCAGCATCCTGCCCTGACCCAGTAGCTGTAGACCATGAGAATTTATTGTTCAAATATATCCTTATTTATTTCTTAGTCACAACTTTGGGCAATATGAAAGAGTGTGTCGTAAGTATAATAATATTGAACATTCATGCAGCAGACATACATTACCTACATTGTCTTATTTAATCATCATCATAACCTCATGCATTTATTGACAATTTAATCCTGATTTTATGGTTGACATAACTGAGACTTAAATAAATTCTCTGTGATAATATAGCTACTAGAAAGACTCATTATTTTTAGGGTGACAGTTCTTCCCAACTTGATCTATAGATTCAATGCAATCCTAATAAAAATCCCAGCAAGTTATTTTGTGGTCTTGACAAAACGATTTTATAGTTTATATGGAGGGGCAAATGACCAAAAATAGCCAGCACAAAATTGAAGGAGAACAAAGTTGTAAGACTAACTCTACCTGACTTCAAAACCTATTTTAAAACTACAGTAATCAAAACAATGTAGTACTTTTGTAAAAATAGACAAATAGATCAATGGAACACAATACAGAGTCCAGAAATAGATCTACACAAATATAGTAAACTAATCTTTGATAAAGCAGAAAAGGCAATACAATGGAACAAAGATGTTTTTGTTTTCACAAATCATGCTGAAACAACCAGACATCCATGTGCAAAAGAAAAAGAAAAAAAAAAGAATCTAGATGCAAACTTTACACCTTTAACAAAAATTAACTCAAGATGGATTGTAGACTTAAATATAAAACGTAAAACTGTGAAACTTCTGTAAGTTAACATAGGGGAAAGCCCAGATGACCTTGGGTGTGGAGATGCATTTTTAGATACAACACCAAAGGCACAATCCATGAAAGAAATAGTTGATAAGCTTGACTTTATTAAAATTAATATAGCTAATAGGTATTGGAACTGACTCCAGAAGTAGAAATCTTAAAAACTAAACTTTTATTTACATAGTATAGAAATTAGTGCATAGTCTTCTGAGGATCATCAACCTAACCATTATCTTCTATTATCAATCTAATCATTATATAGTTCTTGTTTGATAGTAATCAGTTACTTATAGTTTATGATTAGTTATATAATATCAGTGTCTGCCACAATTTATACTGGTATAAGTTAACCTCTGACATTTTACATATGATAGTATTGTAGTTTTATTTATATTATTTTATTTTGTTTTGTTTTATTTTTATTTTTGAGACAGAGTCTCACTCTTGTCCCCCAGTGCAATGGCGTGACCTCGGCTTATTGCAACCTCTTCCTCCTGGGTTCAAGCAATTCTCCTACCCCAGCCTCCCAAGTAGCTGGGATTACAGGCACCCACCAACATGCCTGGCTAAATTTTTTATTTTATTTTATTTTATTTTTTTAGTAGTGAAGACAGAGTTTCACCATGTTGGCCAGGCTGGTCTTGAACTCCTGACCTCAGGTGATCCACCTGCACTGGTCTCCCAAAGTGCTGGGATTACAGGTGTGAGGCGTGAGCCACCATGCCGAGCTGTATTGGGGTTTTTAATTTCTCTCTTAGGAAAAAATCATAATCATCTTCCTTTTTCCTTTAATCTCATTTTAACATTGGAAAGTTATTGTATAATCACTTTTCCTCTCATGTATATTATCTTAAATAACAGAGGCTTTTAACATAGATGTATTGACCCTTTCTTTTTCTGTTGTTTATTTGGTTTTAGCCCCTATAGCCTTGGTCTATCACTCCACATTCTGTTTTCTCTTAGATCACAACTGGCGTTCAATCTGCAAATCTTGGTGTGCTGATTTAAAATGCAGTTTTGGGGGACCCACATGACATTGACCGAATCAGAGTCTCTAGCGATGAAGCCTATGCATCTCCAGTTTTATCAAGGACTCTAAGTAAGGCTTATGCACATTACAGTTTGACAACCACAGCTATAGAGAGGAATGATTGGGTATAATTTTCTAGATATTTTACCCAGCTGCTAATCTTTAATTATATATAATTAAAACAACACAACATTTGTTTTTATTTTCTCTGAAATTGCAGATAATACATTATTACTCCACACGCCTTACAATTTTTGCAACATATTTTCAGAAGCATATAATTAGTATAATAGCATAATCATACAGACAAAACTCAAGTGTGAAAAGATATATTTTATTTAACATATGATTAAGTGTTGGAATTCATAAACAGGAATTAACACTTTAAAGAACAAAGAAGATTCAGAGCTATGAACACAGAGGATAAAAGTTATATGTGGAAAGGGAATGAAGGAGAAGAAGCCAGGCATTTCTCACCATATTGTCAGAAAAATTCAGAGATTGTCTTTATTTTATAGCTAACCTAACCCAAAAGGAGAACAAAAGGTAAAGGCAATTATAGAAACCAAAGGCATCACATTCGGTTTATCAAGCTCCTTAGAAGAAAAATTATTAAATAATCAGGCTCACCGCTTTCAAAGCTAATGGAAACATAAAGTAAGTTATAGTAAATAATATAAAGGATACATTGGTTTTATATTATAGTTATATATTAAATATATAATAACTATATATAATTATAGTTATATATAACATCTAAGGAAGTGGTCAGCATATGAAGATACGGCAGGAAGGGGAAGCCATAGAGGCAGAAAATAAGAGGGCAGAGAAATGAAGGTTTACGTATCAGCTATCAGTGGAAGAAGCTGAAGGAAGAAAGCATCTTCCAAAGCTGCCATAATAGTTGTCATGTAATATCAATTTCCTTCTTCTTTAGTAGTAGATTCTCAATATTTCTTAGGGACTTGATGTTTTCGGCTAAATGACCATACTTCCTAGCCTTTCTTCAATCTAGACATGGCATTGAGACAAAATTTGAACCAATATGAGATAAGGAAACCATAGAAGGTGGCTTTCAGGGAGGACTTTTATCTGGGAGAAGCATCTTTTATCCCTTGCTCTTTTTTCATCCTGCTCCTGGGAATTTGGATGGGGTGGGGAGCTTAAGAAACTCTCTTGCACCAGGAAATATACTTCAGCACAGCCCGGGAGCACATGGCATGCTCCCATTTCCCCTCCACAGAAGTGGCACTGATTTTGCTGCTGAGGATATGAAAGGTGCCAGATCTCAACATTCCCTCCCTGGTCTGGGGTGGGTAGGGGCACCTACCAAGCCTGGGAAAGGCTTGTTGGCAGCCTCTAGGAGTTGGTATCTCAGAGGAATGTCAAACTGTGACCATATAATTCAGACGTGGACTGATAAACTGGATTGAGGACCTGTTACTGAAGCCAGCAAAACCCATATGCTGGGGAGCAGTGGGGGTAGGGCATCATGGGACATGCAGTCGGTCCACTGCTTCTCCATATCTCAGCTGTGGCATCTATACTGGGGCCATGCAAAAGTGTTCAGCCTCCCTGTTCCCTTCCTGGACCAGGAGTGGAAGGAGTGGAGGCAGTGGCAGTGGCCAAAATTGCAAAGGGCTTGTCAGCAACCTGTGGGAGTTGTACTCTCAGAGCAACACTGAGTAGTGTTCAGGTGGGGGTGGGGCAGGTGCACTGGGAGCCCAAGCCAGCAAGCCCCATTTAGCAGGGAGCAGTGGAAGTTGGGAGTCACCTAGTATGCAGTCTGGCTGCTCTTCAGTCCCCTGATTGTGGCATCTGTTCTAGGGGTGCTTAAAAGTGCCTGGCCTCCCTTTTTGGCAGGGTGGTGGTAGCTGGTGCTGGGCTACTCAGGGATCAAAACCCTGTGATGTTCCATGTACACTTGAGTGGTGCCTGGCACTGGCTCTACTTGGCTCTCTGTTTTGGTCTAGAGGCCCATGGCGGGTCTGGGGGCTCTTCTTTGCCTAGGATTGATGAGGTCTGTGGTGGAGGTGTGGAACCCTGGGCATCTCTCACTCACTCACCCTTTTCCCACATTAAGGAGCCTCCCCAGTTCTGTGCTGGTCCTGGGTCAGCAACTGCATGGCTTTACTCCTCTCTGCTCTCCAGAGTTCCCATTGTTTCCCTGGTGAAGCCCAGCATGATCTCTTAGATGATCCACTTGAAGAGTTAATAAGTACTTGCTATCTTGTTTCCTCTCCATGAGAGAGGCATGCACTAGC
This sequence comes from Colobus angolensis palliatus, assembly GCF_000951035.1. Taxonomy (NCBI): domain Eukaryota; kingdom Metazoa; phylum Chordata; class Mammalia; order Primates; family Cercopithecidae; genus Colobus; species Colobus angolensis. The sequence continues at coordinate 1,867,185 of NW_012116055.1, forward strand.
TGCTTCTAGCCATTCATCTTGGATCTGCAACATAGTTATTTTATCTGAGGAATTATTTCTGAAATCCAAAAATAGAGAGACTTAAGTACCAGGACATTCTACTGAGCACAAAGAATTGAATTCATGCTTTTACCTTTGCTTTCTCCAAATCCTTACTGAAATTACTACAGTGAAAGAACAGACCCACAGGAACAAGAGAATAGGAGAGGGTATGACTGCAACACATTTGTGGAACTGGGAAAACAGGTAAGTATTTAGTGATTTCAAATGCTAGAGAAATTTGAAATCTAAACTAGCAGTCAGGGGAATGCAGAAGAGAGGTAACCCACTACCTGGCCATAGAAATGTTCAGATATAGAAGACAACAAGGATCACTGCAAGTGGAAATGGAAATGGAGAAGGTTTTTTGAAAATTTGTAGATGTTGTTTGTTACCTGATTCCATTTTACATTTGGTAAAACTGGTAACTAATCTTGCACAGTACCTGCAAAAGAAAGTTCACTGTATCAACAAACTAGAGGGAATTGACTTTGAGCAACCAAAACATGAAATAATTAGAAATAAAACTGATATTTTTCCAAGAGTAGAAAAATGAGCAAAGAGATGGAGAGTCAAGGAAAAAAAGATGAAATTAGGAAATAAATTTAGGAGGCCTGGCATCTGAGAAATATAAGTTCCAGAGAGAACTGAGAAAATGGAAGGGGGATACTTATCAAATATTTTTAAAAATTTCTGAAGAACTGAGAGCATACACTTTCAGATTGAAATTAAATGTCTAGAGAATTGATTAAAAAGCCATATCATCATGGTACTGAGTGTCTCCAGAAGCTTTACTAGAAACTAGAGAAGACATTGGAACAATTAATTACAATTTGTTTTGAACCTAGAATTCTGTAGTTGTCCTAATAGAAAGAGTTGTAACAGCAGATTGGAGACATTTGTGGATATTCAAAATACTCCTTTAGCCTTCCTTATACCCTTTCCAAGGATGCCACTGAAAGAGGCACTTTGTCAAAATGAGATAATGAATTAAAAGAGGAAAATGTATTATCATAAACAAGAGACTTAGAACTACAGCTCAGAGAGAATCTCCAAACAAGGAAAATGAAGAACGAGATAAAGCCTTGCAGTGGGTTTGGAAAAACAGCAGCTAAGATTTAAGCAGAAGATAGAAGATTCCAAGAAGGATATTTTCAAACACACACATCTAATAGGATATGTGATGGTTTTTAATGTTTTAAGATAAAATTCATAATTATGAAGGGCAGCTTAGGAATCAGTTATTGGTACATTAAGGTACAAAGAACAATACAAACCAAACAAAAATAATTATTACTGCAAGAAAATAAGTTGTATACAGAAACAAATTGAGTCATGATGTACTTCAGCAATAACTTTTACTTGTGTAATAAAGACATTGACACCAAACACTGCCTTTAACAACTATGATCACATAGTGCGGTTGAGGAAATGGAGGAATGGGAAACGTGTGTTTGAGTTTGGTATGTAAGAAACTGGCTACATCCATGCCAGATATTTTTGGAAAGTGCAAACCAAGAAATAGCTGTGTAGGTATCTTATTTAGAAACATAGATAAATGCCAAATTATTAGTTAAAAAAATTGAAAGAGGTGACTTCTAAGGAAGAGAAAGGGGTAGTGAGAAGAATAATTTTCATAAAAGTCTTGTTTTACTTGACATATTAAATCATAATATTGTAATAACTAAGTCTAAGTAAAAATATTACACAAATTATGCAAATACTCATTGCATGACAACACATTAAGGCTCATCATGCCTTTGTTATTTGGAGTGCTCAGTGTTACCAGCTACTTCCTGACATAGACTTATACAGAGATGTAGAATAAAGGAAACAGGGACACTATGTCTCTGGAGGAGAGGAGAAGAGGACATAGCAATATGTTTTTCATGGTTTCTAGTGTACCCTGGTCCTACTTAGGAAATTTGCTCATTTATTATCTAATGACAGAAAGATCAAACATAATTGATTACATTAAAAAATAACATCATTTTTCATTGAGAAAAATTATAAAATCCCAGAAAGCATTAAAAACTCTAAAAATTAAATGTATGCATAAACATTTTATCATTAGGCAATATGCTTTTCCTTTATTTGATATTGTTTGCAATATAGTTTTATTTTATTTGATATCATATACAATAAAAAGTTACCCAAAGCAGGACTCTATACAGTGACTTCAAATTATTCTGCACTATGGCAGTATAATTTACTTAATATTATCAGGATTTTTTAAAAAATCTGTTTTTCTGTTACTGTTCTTCTATTACTATTTTTATGCCACTTTTCTTTGGCAATCAGTATTAATGCTATTTCAAAGCATGATAGAAAAATCAATGCAAGAGTTATTTTTTTTCCAACGGTTGGCTCCAAGGACCTGCTTATAAAGTTAAAAGTATTTTTAAGGACTCTTCTCTTTGATATGATTGAGTGGAGAAATTAATGAAGTAAAACAAAGTTGAAAAAAATCTGTTAAAAAAAACAACAACTCTGTTATAGTCTAACTTTATAAAATAGAAAAAGAAATCCCAAGCAACCTGATCTTTAGTACAGGTGTTCTCATTCTGTCTGTCTTTGTTTTTCTTTGTCCCTCTTTCTTTGCCTCTCTCTCTCTCTCTCTACACACACACACACACACACACACACACATGCACGCATCAATGTAAGTCTATCTATCCATCCATCACCTGTCATTTCACTTATCATATATCTACATACCATCATGACTCTATATATCTAGGTATAATTTCATGTGCAAAGGTGTGTTGAATCAGTGGGGTAATAGATATTATAAAAACCAAAGTGAATTGCTACTTTACTCTTTTTATGTAATCTTGAGTTAAATATTAATAATATATGGAGCATGCTTCCTAGCAGTCTTAAATTCATCACCCAAATCAAACTAAGTATTATCTGGTCTACTGTTTCTCAAAGTCATACTACATAAGGATCCCTTGGATATTTGTTACAATTACAAATTACTGGGTCAATATCTGAAAAATTATCATCTCTGGAAATAGAAGACAGAATATATACCTTTAAAATTCTTGCTGCTCTATGAAAAAATTTGAGAATCACTGCCCCAGTCCATTGTTTTTCCTTATATTTGCTATATATTTCCCAGTATGAAGTAGGCTACTGTAGCCATTAACATAATAACCAGTATCTAAAATTCTGGTTCAAACAATTCACTCCACCGTGAAACAATATGAGATTTTAGAAAGAACTAAATCAAATTTAGTTAGGTTAAGCCAGTGACTCCTGAAAGCTATTTTACTTGCCAGCTACATCAGAATCAACTGGAGGTTTTTATTTAAAATATAGATTTAGAATCTTTTCAATAGCTATAAGAACACAACTTTTTAAAGTGGGATTGGATAAGCAATAGATAACATTAGAGATGTTTCAAACAATCTGCTTATACTGAGATTACCTTTTTTTAAAACAATTTTTATATTTATAATAATTGTTGAACAATAATTGGACATTAATTAGTTGCTGTTATAGTTTTGGGGTTGCTAAAGCATAAATCACAGTCATAAAAATCAAAGGTAAAATTCCTCCAGAGATATAAGTTTAAAGGACAAGAAAGCATGGAAACCACAGAAAAAAAAAATCGTTGCTTTCATTTGTCACTGAGCTATAAGCTCTTGCCTCTTTGGTGGAAATAGGAATGCATCCTTTAGGCTTACCGGTTATTATTCCAAACCATAGTTCATTTTTAGAACTATAAATAAATGTCTAAGGTAACCCATAGTTCAAAACTTTCTCTGAAAATAAGATACTAAGTTATGTGTGTTCTGATAAAACCAATGAAAATGCAGACACAGAAATTTGAATTTAACTGCCAGAGAACTCAAGGAAAAGAAAAATCCTATCATCAAGGATAGATTTACTTATTTATTTATTTTTTATCTATTTGTTTATCTTATTTATTTATTTTTTATTTATTTTGAGATGGAGTCTCGGTCTGTCACCCAGGCTGGAGTGAAGTGGTGTGATCTTGGCTCATTGCAAACTCCCGCTCCCAGTTTCAAATGATTCTCCTGCCTCAGCCTCCGGAATATCTGGGATTATAGGCGTGTGCCACCACACCCGGCTGATTTTTGTATTTTTAGTAGAGATGGGGTTTTGGTATGTTGGCCAGGCTTGTCGCGATCTCCTGACCACAGGTGATCCAACCACCTCGCCCTCCCAAAGTGCTGGGATTGCAGACGTGAGCCATGGCACCCAGTCAAGGATAGATTCAAATAATGGTAAGACTCCAGATGTTAATAACGGCTATCTATGAGTTAAAGACAATTTAAAAACATTTTCTTTTTTGGACCATTCCTCAATTTTTTCAGTAAAGATAAGACATTATTATATTCAGGGAAAAAAAGTCTACATACAATTGTATCATGCTTCCTTTAATGGAAAAATCAAGTTCATTCACAAGTTTGCAGATGTAGAAAATGAAGCACAACTATTCAAACCTGGTCAGTCTGATTTCTTGCTTTGAATCAATTTGTAAAAATTCCTTCGTCACACTAGGAATTTCTCCTAAGAGCCTCATCAATTTTGAGGTTTGTGATATGGAGGTTTAGTGTGAGTTCAGAAGTAAAGTTCAATCTGGGAAATAGCTACTGTGTGGGAGAATATGTTTAGTTAACCTTTCCTATAATGTTATTTTAGGAGATAATGGGGCTTTATTTGATTGAGGTTGTTAATGAAGTTGATAGAAGAGATATCCAAGTAAAATTATGATATTCCTCTGTTAGTTTCTGTGAGATTTCTGGAAAGATCAAAGGGTTTTCACTAACATCCAACATTTACTTTACCTATAGACTTACGTTCACGCAGCCAGGACCTTCAAAATCCCATATGGCAATTGGCTTGTTAGATGTTGGTACAGCTGTTAAGTACATGCTTAGACTCATTGTAAAATACCTCTTATAACTTTTAAATTATTTTAACAAAATGAATATAGATATGGGAGACAGGCAAGAAAGCTTTTTTTTTTTTTTTTTAATGAGGAGCAGGGTTATTAGTGATTAGTGTTTCTACAAAGATGTTGAAGAGTAACTCTCTGATTTTGACAACTTGACAGGAATTACTATAAGAAGGATATTTGATTAGAGTGGGTTTGCAGGCCTTATTCTGAGAACTGTATTTCACTGAGAAATTCAGTTATCTTCAGTCCCCATCTGAATCACATATATGTGACTTAACAAAAAGTTTTCAATTTATGTTCTAAAATTTTATGCTGTCTTTGATCTGGAAATAAATAACCCACAAAATTAGAAAGCCCTTCTTGAGGGAGGTAGAAATATGAACAGATATTAGCTATCTGGATATCTCCAAACCTATGCCCTGACTGGTCACTGAACCTCACAAGAGTCAAATGGCAGGATCTCATACTGTAACGGTTGTAGAAACTAAATAGATTATTCTTGTATATTGAAGGTTTTGGGAAATTTTTCATTACTTCCAGTCACCTCATTACAATTTCTTACTCTGACTCTTCTTACGTTGTTGTCTTGTGACAAAACTGACTCAGAAGTTAAAGGGACATGACCTGCTTACCTTACCTCTAAATTACTGCTGCCAAAAAGTGGGTACAGTAGCTGGATCCCAAGTAGTGGCCTTCCTATCCATGCTGTTGCAATATCTTGCTGTTGGTTTTCTGCTTCTACCCTTGTGCCAGTACAGTCTATTTTCAATGTATCAGCCAGAAAGATTCCTTTCAGAGGTGCAACAGTCATTTTATCCTTGTAAAACCTCTCCAGTGACTATCTGGCTCTTTTAAAGTAAAAGCTAATGTCCTTTTCATGATCTACAGGGATACACAGCTTGGACTCCTCAAAAATTTGGGTCCCATCTTTAGTTACTCTCCTCCTATTTTTCACCTTATTTATTCTCCAATATACCAGCCTTGTTCTTCTCAAACAATTCATGCCTGCTGCATCCCTGCAGTTGTTCTTCCATATACCTACCTGGTACATTTTCAAGATATCCAAAGACTCACCTCCTTCACAGCCCTTCAGTTTTACACAAATGCCAACTAATTAGTAAGACCTTTTCCTATATCAGTCTATTTAAAATTGCTAGCTCCTTCACTCCATATCCTTCCTTGATTTATTTTTCTTCATAGAATTTTCCATCTTCGAGCTGATTAGAAATATATTGATTTTGTTGAAGGTCTGACCAATAAGGAGAGTATAAACTTCATGCTGGTGAGGGTGATTTTTGTCCTTTTTTTGGTCAATAATATATCACCTAGAACACTGTCCAGCACCAGAACTTCATGGTGATGTACCCAGTGGAGTTACACAGGGCCCCAAGCTCAGAAGAGCCTTTGTACTTAGGGCTTAAGGTCCTGCAGTTTTCACTTCCAAATCCTTAACGATTTTCTGTTTGAATTTGAACTTCGTAAGTGAAATCCAATTGGATAAGAGAATATGTGCTTGAGGCTTGGCGCCTGGACTCCAAGGGCCTGCCTCCTGCCACCTTCTTGCCTTCTCTGATAATTCCTCATCTATCTGCTCTGTGACCCCTTAGACCTCCCTGATTGCTTCCTGGTGCCCTCCACTCCTAGCATCCTGGGGCAGGTCCTGGGGCAGGTCCTGGTCATGGCAGTCCCATCCTTAATTTGTTGAGATTGAACCTCTAGCCCACCCTATTAGGTACCAGAGGTGACTAAATCTTACAGGCTGTAATTCTAAAATTCTCTATTCTATAACCATCATTTTTTCCTCCTATTTTTACTGAATTAAATGAAGATTTAGTCCTCTTTTCCCTGAATTCTGCAGTGGTGTGGTGGTTTCTGTCATATTCTCTTTCTTCTTTTCAATCAGTATAAGCTCCTGGGTGGAGATCTTTTTCTCCCAGCAAACCCTGTGCATCTCTGTCTCTCTCAGAGTGTTCTTGTATATCATTGTTTTGTAGTAGTGTGTATGTGCCACATTCCTCTTATGGAATCAATAATTTATGAGGTTTAAAGAAAAACAGTTATGAATTAGAAATACCTTGGTTAGTATCTCTAGTACAGGCTCTCAAAGGTATATTAGTTTTCAGGAGATACAATTACATTTTTAAGAAAGTGTCTTATTCAAATACGGTATTTATAAATTATAAAGGTTACAATTAGCATTTCTGTCCAGTTATTACAGAAGACATGTCTTCTTAACTTTGTTATATAGGTGTTAAAATTTCCTATAAATGAATAAAAGTGGTCAAAGAGATGTTAAGTAACCAGGAGGCAAATGTCGTCATATCCATTCTAGAAAACCAGAGTTGCTAAAGAAAAGTAAACTTGGAATACGTAAAAGTAGATAAGGAATATTTTGAACAGTGAAGTGAAAATCTATATTCCTCCTGAAGAAGAAACAGAAATGCTAGGACCCAAGTGCACCCAGTAAGCCTTTTTTAACCATTTTCTTGTTTTGTTCTTAGTATCACCCCCAAATTAAGAGACAGCATTGCAGTCAATGGCAACATTTCAAAGAAACTACTTCTGTAGACAGTATGTAGCCTCATTGTGAAAAGAGGCTACTTAAACCAAGAAAAAAATATGAAAAAGGATTTGAGTGTATGACAGACGAGAGCAAAATATGATATAAAAGTAAATGGTATTGCCAAGGTTGAAAAATATAAGGAAAAAAAAAGTAATTATAACGCAAACTGGGTTGGTCCCAGTGCACTCTTTTTCTTGTCTATAAGGAATTTAACTCTCTCTTATTAAAGGAAAATGAAATGTTGAAATGCGAACTTATATAAAATATTTATATATAAATTGCTACTGAATATGTCTTTAAATAGTTCTGGCCAGGTGGTATATTAAATAGCCACTTACCTTGTCTGGTATATTATCTGTAGTGGAAATAGCATGCATATTTAAAATATCTTTTGTGGCTAAACAGCACAAATTAATTGTATGTTGATATGGTTTTGCTATCCCCACCCAAATCTCATCTTGAACTGTAGCTTCCGTAATCCCCATGTGTAGTGGGAGGTACCCAGTGGCAGGTAGTCGAATTGTGGGGGCAGGTTTTTCCCGTGTTGTTCTTGGGATAGTAAAGAAGTCTCACAAGATCTGATGGCTTTATAAAGTGCAGTTTCCCTGCACATGCTCCCTCACCTGCCACCATGTAAAATGTGCTTTTGTTTCTCCTTTGCGTTCTGCCATGATTGTGAGGCCTCACAGCCATGTGGAACTATGAGTCCATTAAACCTCTTTTTTTTTTTTTTTTAAATAAATTACCCAGTCTCAGGTATTTCATCATAGAAGTATGAAAATGGACTAATACATATGTGGAGATTTTATTTTACATTTTTAATTGTCTTTGACACAATTTATTCAATTATTGCTGTTTTGTTACCTAAATATCATTTTGTAATTGTAAAAATAAATGTAGTTATTATCTTGACATTTTGAATTAAGTAAATATAGTTGTAAATAAAATAAGAAAATCTGTTAATAAATGCATGTTAAGCTAGGGATTAACAAATGACAGGAATAAGCAAAAAGTTTTTGGTAAGGTTTTAACTCAAACTCTCTTTCATTGTAGCTTTGGGTAATTACTTAACCTTTCTAAGCCACAGAATATTGTTTGTAAAATAGGGCTAATAATAATAATCACTTAAGACATGCTTGAATGAGGTAATTCATGCAAAGCTTTTAAACAGAGCAAATGACGGGTAAGTATTATATATACTTGCCATTATATTAAAGTTGTTTGTCTCAGAAAATAGTTTGTCTGCAATAGGATGTATGAAAAATTAAATATTAACATTAAACATATAAATAGAAGAGAATATGGATATATTTTAAATTTTAAGTTCAGAGATGGCTTTCAAAACATTACGTGGAAAGAAAAATAATGAAGAAAATATTAGTGGTAGCATCATTAGCAAGATAAATAACATACTAAGCATTGTATCTCAGAAAACTTTTTAACTAAGAAAGGTTAAAATACATAATGTGATAAAACAGCAAAAACATACACACACAACTCAAATGTTCTGATAATGACTACTCCAACAAATGTCTCCAGTGAATGTGTCAGGGACACAGCAGAAATATTGTGTCAAGTAGAAGCTCATTCAACATCTTGGAAGAAAATGAGTTACTTTTGGCAAGTGCAGCATAAATGCCCATCACCAGTTCTGGAAACCACACTCCTTATCTTAAAGATCTAAAGAACTCATATTGATTGAAAGATTTATAGTTTGCTTTACTTAAAATATTCATTTGGAGTCTAGCCACTGAAGAGTCCGTGATATTTGGATAGAGAAATAAAAATAAATGTTGTGTTTTTTTCTTCTTCTGAAAGATTAAATATGCTTTTTCATTAAGTTATTTATTTCAAACTAATGCAAATTGAAATGTGGAAAACTTGTCAAAGTATAAAATTACACAGCTTACACAACAAGAAATTATGCAGCCCCCGACTGATTTCTCATCCTGCTGCCCAATCAACCTCATTTCCACTCAGTTCTAGATTTTGCTCATCACCCTGAACTTCCATTTTCATCTTCTCAGGAGGAAGCTTTGGTTTGGTAGAAACAAGCATATAATGTGAAATCATGTAGATATATTTTAACAGTATTTTCTTGTCACAAAAGTTTAGAAAAGAATTGTGGCTGGCATCCCTTTGAGTACTTGCATATCTGAGAAGGCCTTTCAGGTGCCTTGATAAGTAAAAGAGACATGGGATCATTAGAGACTGTAGGCCCAGTTAGTTTTATACAAAACTTTCTAATTATTACTCATTTATCTGCTGAGATTCAGTATTATAGGTATTAATTCTGTGAACAACCTAATTCTATTTATCTTTGTAGATAACATGGATTATTATTAATAGATTTTGAAAATCATTGGTGTTTATAAGATTCTTTACTTTTAAAATACCTAAAAACAAACCAAAAGAAAAGGAAAAAATGTTCTTCCACATGTCAGTTGCTCATAACAACTTGCAAGTGTCTGTGATATAGAGACTCCAGCCTTCAGCCTAGAAAAGGGTTGTATTACTACAATTTCTAAATTATTTCCTATTTATTCTCTCATTCCACACTTTTTATCCAAATAATGAACATTCGTTGTCCAAATTTTGTAACTACTCTCTTTAAATGAGTTTACTTGTCCTTTGTTAATAATATCTCAAGATTTACTTAATTATTCTTACATTTTCTGTTGTACATCCCCTCTATAATGATGGTGATGTTAATTACATTTTTTAAAAGTGTCCATTTCATGATGTTATTTTAGAAAATACATTAAATCAAACAGATTACAGGTATTGTTTGTTTGTTCTGTGAAATTTTATTTTCCATTTTTAAAAGCACAAAGTCAAAACTATCTTCATCTATTCTGTTAATAAGGTAATCCAAAAAGATCAGTGGTTACTTCAAAAGAACCATTTAGAGTCAAAATTCAGGGATCTTAGTCCTCTGTCCATGTTTTGTCCCTGTTGCATGACTTGGTATGCCATGCTGTATCTCTTCTCTGAAGATTTTAATACAGTAGCCTTAAATCTGAGGAATTCCTTCCTCTGGTGTCACCTTCTTTTGGTTTTCTGAAATTCTTTTCTTAACTTTTTAGATATATAATGAGAGACAGAGAGAGAGAGGAGAAACAGAAGTACACATACAGAAACAGGTTAGTTAGAGGTGCAGATATAGGTGTATACATAGACATAAATATGGATATAGTACTCTCCCTCGATCTTGAGTATAGTGTTTAGTTAAAATCTCAGAGAACATAAAACAAATACTGTTTAAGTCTGATATCTCTTTTCAATAATATTTTTCAATAATATACTCTTACTTCTTTTTCTTAAGTTTAATCATTTTTTCCATGGTTTAATTCTATATAGGAATTCTTTTCACATATTCCTATGTTTGGGTTTTCTACTGACACATTATTGTTTGAAAACAAAAGTTGATATATGTCTGCCATATTCTTCAAAATATTTTCACCTGATTTTCTTAGAAAACTTGCTTTTGACTAGGATAATATTAGTGTCTTCCTCAAAGATTTTAATATGGAGATATTGATGATCAAATTCTAGTTTAGCAGTGATTCAGTGTCATAAAATGGTTGGAAGAAAGCAAAGGCTGAGTTCAACAGAGAATTGCTTCACCACTTATATTATTTTGCTTTTTCAGAATCCTTATACCAAGGATTAACATTAATGATCAGGTTTTTGTTTTTCCCAGGGTGAGGGGATGATAGCGGTCTAAAAAACATTGCTTCTTTGTAGCTAAAGTTTTTCCTGGCATTTCTTACTAGTATATCACTTCAAAAATGATTGATGTTAGAAAACTGCTATGTTATGAACTTCTATATTCCATGAAGACTTTCAGATTTCTATAACTAGGCCTGCACTTAGGCATCATTACAGAAGTACTTCTCAATGAAGTTTTCAGTACCCTTCTGTAACTCTCAGATATCTGTGTGAAAGTAAAATAGGGGATGGGGCAAGTTTCATGAGGACTTTACTATTGCCTTTTCAGCAACAGTCATGTTGCTACCTCAGGGAAGAAAGTAACGAGTTAACTCAATGAATTCTTTTTAGTCATTTGTTATTTGTATCACATCTAGCATTGAAACTTCAAAAATATTAAATTATAATATTAAGGACATTTATCTGAGCATCTCAGAAAGAAAAAAATGCATTTTAAAATTTTTCTTTCATTTTTGATGGCATATGAAATACATGCTCATATATGTAAGTGCTCCAAAATATAACAGCTTTAAATTCTTGGAAAAAAATGACAAACCAAAACTTGAAAACATGCTCAAGGAGAAAAAAAATGTTGATTGAAAACTCAGGAGTTTAGAATATGAAGAACACTGTGTTCCATGGGAATAGAATACTGATAATCTTTTTTTTTATTTCAATTTTTATTTTAGATTCAGGAGGTACATGTGCAGGCTTGTGACATGGATATATTGCATGATGCTAAGCTTTGGGGTACCATTGATCCCATTACCCAGGTAGTAAGCATAGTACTCAATAGTTTTGCAACTCTTACCCCACTTCCTCTCTTCCTTGTTGATGTGGCTTGGATTTGTGTCCCCACCCAAATCTCATGTAATCCCCAGTGTTGGAAGAGGGGCCTGGGGGAGATGATTGGTTAATGGGGACAGATTTCCCCCTTGTTGTTCTTGTGATAGTTAATTCTCATGAGATCTGGTTGTTTAAAAGTGCAAAGTATAAAGGTAAACTGAGGCTGGAGCCGAACTGGGAACGAAGACAAAAAGCAAATGGCAGTGAGAATAGCCTTTTATTAGGGCTTGTGGGCGAGGTTCCTCGGTCCAAAGGCGTGGGCCAAGGAAGTCGCGCTGAGGGAGGAGGGTAGGGGCTTTTTACAGCCTGAGAGGTAGGGAAGCTGGTTGTGCAAACAGGGCCTGGGGGGTCTTGAAACTACTAGAGCAGGAGTTGAATGAGGGTCATGAGGAAGGGGTCTTTGGAAACTGTCAACCAAAGCTGCTGTTTACGAACTTGTGGAATGCAGTTGAGCTGCAGGTCATGGGGGAGTGTGGTTTACCAGCCAGAACTCTGACGCATGTAAGTCTGCAGGTGTGTACAAGGGTGAAGGGAGTCTTTAACAAAAGGCCTGCTATGCCAGGTAATGCCACCATGTTGGGTCTAGATTCCTGCCTAACATTCCGACCTCTTTCTAATAAGAAAAATGGGGCGACGTGTTCATCTGGCTGCTTCCTGCTGGTATGGGTCATCGTGGGGTTTTTCAGAGGTCAGCACTCGGGTATAGGGGTGGAGCAGCATCTGATTGAAAGTGACCTGGGAGACTTCTTTCATGCGGTTCTGGATGAAGCGGAGGATACAGGGAGCTATGAGCAGTAAGAAGCCAATGATTAGTAAGGGGCTTAGGAAGGGTAGGACTTAACCAGCCACAGACGACTGCCACCACCTAAGTGAGGGCCTTGATTTGAGGTTTTTCTGGTGGAGTCTTTCCTGAATCTTTTCTAGAGTGAGGAGATTGGTTTCTACTAGTCCTGACTCATTGATATAGTGTTTGGCCGGGAAGAGAAAAGGAGGGGTTTAGGTTAGAGGAGTTAAAAGGGCTGGGTAAGGGTACCGCAACCAGTGGGGGCTTATTCTATCTGCTGTGAGGCTTTTTGTAGTGGGTATGAGGAGTATGCCTAGGTAGGTGACAGAAGGGCTGCAAAGTTGAGCCTTAGCTGGGGTAACCTGATAACCTCGGTCGCCTAGAAAATTTAAAAGTGTAGCAGTATCTGCAAGGGAGCACTCCTAGGAAGGACTACATAGTAATAAGTCATCGACATACTGCAATAGTGTGCTGTGGGTCAGGGGACAGAGGACAACATCCTGTGCCAGTGCCTGTCCGAAAAAATGGGGGCTATCTCGGAACCCTTGAGGCAAGACAGTCCAGGTCAGCTGGGAAGAAACGTGTGTCTGGGTCTTCCCATGTGAAGGCAAACAGAAAGTGGCAGTCTGGGTGTAGAGGGATAGTAAAGAAGGCATCTTTCAGGTCAAGGACAGTGAAATGAGTGGTGTCAGGGGGAATGCGCGAGAGGAGTGTATATGGATTAGGAACAACTGGAAAGGTAGGGACTACTGCCTCATTGATGAGGCGTAGGTCCTGCACGAGGCGATAGGCCCCAGAGCTTTTCCGTACAGGCAGGAGAAGAGTATTGCATGGTGAGTTGGCAGGAACTAGAATGTGCTGTTGGAGCAGGCATGTAATGATAGGTTTTAATCCCTGTCGATGTTCAAGGGAGATAGGGAACTGGGGTCTAGAAGGGAACTTGGAAGGGTCTTTTAGCCAGATGCGGACCAGAGTGTGGTGCTGGGCAGTGATCAGGGTGGAGGTGTCCCACACCTTAGGGTTAATGGGGACTGGAAACAGGAGTGGGGGGTCAGCCTGGCGGGGTTTGTCAGGTGAGAGGAGGGGGAAGAGGAATGCGAGGTGTGGGGAGGGGTTGGGTCGGAAGTGAACTGAGGCCCCTCGCTTGGAGAGGAGATCTCTTCCTAACAAGGGGACTGGGCACGAAGGAATGATAAGAAATGAGTGCAAGAAGAGGGAGCCATCCAAGCAGCAAGACAGAGGAGGAGTCGGGCGGTAGGTGGAGGGAGTGCCATCAATTCCCATGACCGTGACAGTGGAGGGGTGGCTGGGGCCACTAAAGGAAGGCAAAACAGAGTAGGTAGCCTCCGTGTCCATAAGGAAGGATATGGACTTACCTGCTACCTGGAGCATAACCCTGGGCTCGGCGAGAGTAAGAGGGGTTCCCGAGTCTGGGCCTCTTCAATCTTCATCAGTGTTGAGGAGCTGGAAGGCGCCTCCAATACCTGGAGGAGGGTCATCACGTAGAGGCGCAGTGACCATCCTTAGGTCGGGGCAGTCCGACTTTCAGTGGCCCATCTGCCGACAGCTCGGACAGGGGCGAGTTGGCTCCTTTGGGTTGGGGCACTGCTTGGCCCAGTGGCCGTCGTTGCCACACTTGAAGCAGGCACCAGGTGGCACTCGGGTAGTACCTCCTTTCTGGGAGCTCCTGGAGCCGGCCGGCCTCAGGGCTGCTACCAAGGCCTGGGTCTGGAGTTGTACCTTCTGTTTTAGCCTGGCCTGTCGTTGGGCCTCAGCTGCTTCCTCCCTGGAGTTGTAGACCTTGAAGGCCAGTTTGACTAAATCCTGGACAGGAGTTTGAGGGCCGTCCTCCACCTTTTTAAAATTTTTTTTTTGGATATCAGGGGCCGACTGAGAAATAAAGTATGAAGCTAAGATGGCTCCTCCTGCAGGGGAGGCAGGGTCAAGGCAGGTGTACTGAATAAGTGACTCTGTCAGTTGGTTAAGAAAAACAGCCAGAGTTTCATCTGAGCCTTGGACTACCTCCTTTAACTTATTAAAATTGACTGATTTATTGGAGGCTGCCTGCATGCAGTGGATGCAGGATCATCATAGAAGAAGGCAGTGGATCATCATATCTCGGCGGCAGCGGCCTGCCTGACCAACCTGCTAGTCCTAGTTGGGCTCGGCTGAGGGCACCACCTCAGTGCCAACTGGCATGGTGTGGTCAGTTAAATGAACCTGGTCAGCGTGCTGCCTGGCTGACACTAGGATATGCTCCTGTTCCTCAGGGGACAGGGTTGAGGTCATAACGACATGGGGATCATGCCAGGTGAGGTCATACGCCTGGCACAGGTATGTGAACTTTTTGAAATAGTGGGGTTGGCCGAGAAAGCGCCTACACGCTCTTCAATCTTAGACAAGTCTGCCAATGAAAACGGCACATGGACCTGGACTACTCCTTCGGTGCCTGCCACCTCTCATAAGGGACACAGGAGGTCGGTCCTGGACCCAGTATGGGCTGAGACAGGCGAGGAAGGGGAGGAGGTGGAGGTAGGAGAGGCAGGATCTGTCAGATTTGGTGGGGACACAGAAGGGGTAGAGGGAAGGGGTGGCGCCGACGAGGATGGGGACAACAAGGGGTTAGGGTAAGGAGGGGGTTGAGTGGAGGACCGAAGAGGAGGCAGGGAAAGAGTGTCAGGAGGCTCAGAGAAGAAGGAAGAGTTGTCCTTCTCCTTGGCTGAGGGAGTAGATTTCACGAGCAGGACCTGGGCCAACGAACATCAGGCACAGAGGTCTGGGCGAGAACGCAAGTCCTAGAAGGCCTGAACATAGGGTATCTCAGACCATTTGCCTAGTCTCTTACAGAAGTTGGTCAGATCTGTGAGAATGTTAAAGTCCAGAGTGCCTTCTGCAGGCTACTGAGACTGATTATCTAATTTATACTGTGGTCATGACACTGTGCAGAAGAAAATGAGCTGCTTTTGTTTTAGGTCTTGGCTGAGACCTAAAGTCTGGAAATCAGCCAAGAGGCACTTCAGAGGGGATTTTCGGTTTGGTTTGGACTAGGTAGTTCCTATGGTCTTAAGGCGGGCAGTCCGGAGGCAATGCAAGCATCCTCTCACTGCCACGCGGAGTGTGGGGTACAGTGGCTTCTGGAGAGGTTGGACGTCTCCTAGTCCCCAGTGCCGAGGTCACAGTTGACTGGAGAGAGCCCTTGACGCGGCCGCGTGTTTCGGACAGGGACTCCTGGAGGGAGCTTTCAGGATGGGGGAAAATTTACCCAGCAGTGATCAAATTGAGTCCTAAATTTGGTGAGACGGCTCCAGGCTTGAGGAGGGGATCCTGGCTTGGGGAGAGGAGAGCCTGCCTGACCTATCAGGGGTCTGGGGAGGGGTCTCCTCCCGGGTTTCGGCACCAAATGTAAAGGTAAACTGAGGCTGGAGCCAAACCGGGAACGAAGACAAAAGGCAAATGGCAGTGAGAATAGCCTTTTATTAGGGCTTGCGGGCGAGGTTCCTCGGTCCAAAGGCGTGGGCCAAGGAAGTCGTGCTGAGGGAGGAGGGTAGGGGCTTTTTACAGCCTGAGAGGTAGGGAAGCTGGTTGTGCAAACAGGGCCTGGGGGGTCTTGAAACTACTAGAGCAGGAGTTGAGTGAGGGTCATGAGGAAAGGGTCTTTGGAAACTGTCAACTGAAACTGCTGTTTACGAACTTGTGGAATGCAGGTGAGCTGCAGGTCATGGGGGAGTGTGGTTTACCAGCCAGAACTCTGACGCATGTAAGTCTGCAGGTGTGTACAGGGTGAAGGGAGTCTTTAACAAAAGGCCTGCTATGCCGGGTAACGCCGTCATGTTGGGTCTAGATTCCTGCCTAACACAAAGTACCTCCCACTTCACTCTCTTCCTCTTGCTATGGCCATGTAAGACGTGCCTGCTTTCCATTCCACCATGACTGAAAGTTTCCTGAGGCCATCCCAGCCATGCTTCCTGTGTAGCCTGTGGAACCATAAGCCAATTAAACCTCTTGTCTTTATGAATTACCCAGTTTCAGGTAATTCTTTGTAGCACTCTGAGAATGGACTGATATACCTGTCTAGTGGTCTCCATTGTTGTTTTCTTTGTGTTCATAAGTACTCGATATTTAGCTCCCACTTATAAGTGAGAGCATGAAGTATTTGGTGTTTTATTCCTAATAACTCCCTTAGGAGAATGGCCTCTAGCTATATCCATATTGCTGCAAAGGGCATGATTTAGCTCTGTTTTATGACTGCATGGTAAGGAATCTTTTTGAATTGTAAAACAAAGCTCTCACAACCAACCACCTTATTCCATTCCTGGTAAAAAAAATTCAAATGGGTGAATATAAGACATGATGGGGTCAGGTGGACTATAAACACATGGGAATCATTGGTGTAGAGGTGGAATTTCCAAATAAATGTGTGGCTGAGATTGACCAGGAAGGAAAAAAAAAGTAAGTGTAAAGAGAAAAGAGCTTAGGGTTGAGCCTTGGGAAACCTCAACATTAAATATGCAAAGTGAAGCTAATGAGTCAGCAAAGCAGCCTGAGAAGGGGTGATCAAAAAGAAAGGAAATAGTAGGACAGGGTCCTTCCACCAAGGCGAGAGCAGAAGTGTGTCTTAAGAAGGACATGGTTAACTCCTCGAAAGCCACTGATAAAGAAGGAAGGCATAGTAGAGGCCACTGAGAGTTAATGTAAGATTGTACAGAGAAATATCCACTACCTTTATGAATGTGGACTCCTTGGTAACTTCTGGGTGAGAAGTTCTGGTGATCTGTTAAAGAGTTAGAAATAGACTGCAATAAGTTGAGGAAGAATGGAGGGAAAGGGAATAGTGTAAGGATGACGTTTCTAGAAATCTGGCTATAATAGGCAGAAGAAAGACGGGCTAGTAACTGGGGTAGAAATGAAAAGGAGGACTTAGTCTTTAAAGATACAAGAGACTTGCACGTATTTATTTGGAGGTAACAACAACAAACAGAGGGAAAAGAATTTTAGAATATTAGTAAATGACTTAGTGTAATTATGAGACAAAAGTTTTAGAATATTAGCAAATGAATTAGTGTAAAGTTTACATTGGATAAGAAGAAAAGACATAAAGAATAGAATAAGATTTAACATGAAATATGTATGAAGGCTGATCTGTGACACATATATCTATAAATATATATAAAATTAAAAATTGCTTTAACTTTGTTGATATTTCTAAATTTTCTTGTGTTTGCATGTTCTTTTATAATAAAAATATATTTTATCAGTATTTGTATGTGTATGTGCATGGCTGTGTAAAATGTGGAAATAAAAATACTTGAAAGGGATATTTCAAGTATACTTTTGTTGGAAAGTGGAATTTTGAGTGACTTCTTTAGTTTTGTGTCTTTTTAGAGATTTTCTACAATAAATATATACTAATTTGATACTAAATACATGTGTTATTTTTAAAAGGACACTCTGACCTTAGCAGAAACTGTAGCATCTAAATGTGTTTTTATTGCTTTATTCTAGCTCCTTTACATAATGTGGCTTGTAAACCATTGTTTAGCGATTTCCTGTAGCCTGTCAGTGTAAGAAATAAATGGGCACATTTATGAGGTATTAAAATGGAAGGAGCTAGTAGTACTTTTGTGGAATTTGATTAGTAGTTCAATCAAACTACTAAGATTTTGACTGAGATTCTCTCGACTTACTCCAAAACCTGTAAAATACAGAGAAACAAATAGATGAATTTTAAAATGTTTCCAGAATCTGAAAGTAACTTTCACTAACTCTAATTCTGACCACTTGGGAATAAGGAAAACAGCTGTTGCTCTGCCTGTTGTGTATCATGACATGGATCAACCCCTGAGCACCTGAATAATGAAGGTGAAGAAGTTTGTGCTTCCTACTTTAGCCCTTGAATCTAACAGCCAGCTTCCATATGGAAGGTCATTTACTGGAATTCTTTTCCTTACATAAATCTAGGTGAAATATGAGAAACTTTCCCCAAATTTGCAACATAAAATGGAAGCAATATCATGTTCTCTTACACAAGGTCAGTGTAGGGTTAGATGATGCTGCAGCTCACACAAAGGGTTGAGGATGTGCCAGCTCCCATTGTTGGCTGCCGGACCTGCAACCCCTGAAGTAACTACAGATCTCCTACTTCTGCTTTGCACAGTCCTGAGCTAGGTTCCTGTGCAGTTCCATGATGGAGAGTACCAGCTTTTCTGTCGGTTTCCTGCATCATTCAAGTTGAAGACCTACAGATGACTAGTGACTGATTTCTATTCCAAAGAAAGGTGTGGGTTTCAGTTATATTTTCACAGGTTCATTTATTCCTGTGGGTGCTATTTTGCTCGATTGTATTCTTACTTTTTCTCACATTATGTCTATTCCCAACTGCCAGCCCTGCTACCTCAGCCGTTGTGCCAGACTCAGGTGCAGCGGAGTGACACAGACTGCTTAACCAGCTCCCACAATCACGTAAGGTTTAATCCCTCCTTATAGTCTACTGGGTCAGGCCTAGTAGTCAGTGTCTCTGAGTGAATCCTAAAAAATACAGCCACTAATACACTACTCTTGTTTGATATTCCCATTTATCAACAGTAACTACTTATCCCTGTGAATGGACCCATCAATTATCATGAATGGCATAATATATCTATGCTCGTTTAGCAAAAGTAATGACTATAAATATACTGTTGTGCTCAGTTTTTGAAGGTGGTCATGGTGTAGACAAGCCACGGTTACATAAGGAATATAACAATCTTATTTTTGAAAGTAATGGTAAAAATATATTTAAAAAATTTTTTTATCACTCTTCCTCCCCACCCCTCACTTGCTCACAAACATGTATGTTCTTAGGTGAGTTCCCTGTCTATTCTGACATATTCTAGGAGTTAGAAACACTTTACTAGTGTGCTAAAAATTATGATATCAATTCTGTTTTCCCCCTTATTTGGTTGAGAAAATATTCCTCTAAATCATTGATACTTTACTTTGAGACTGACATACTTATATTCTTAGTTTCTAACTTTACCACTTCTTGAAGAGTAAGAAGTCCCTGCTTTCATGAGTTTGGATTTTATTTAGGCAGATTCTATCATGGAGGGAAATATTCTCAGACACACCTGTTTCCCTCTGATGATGAGGAGTTTCTTAAAACTTTTCTCAATTTGCAGAAAAACCAGCGTTTAAAATTGTTTTTCTACTTGCACATTGCTCTTTATTCTTTGCACAGTCTGGAAAATTGATTCAATACTCTCTGGAGTTGTCAAGAGAAAAAGGGGATCTTTGTATCAATGAGATTTCTTTCTGGAGATATGATTAATTTTTCTGGAAGTCAGGGCATGTTTCAGATAAATAGCTTTAATTTAGAGTGTGATTCATAAATCATAAGAATAAGAAAGTCTGGAATACATAATGCAAAAAAAAATGATTAAGTGAGAAAATCAAGATCTCTTGTTAGAAAACACAAAACCATTTGTTTAAAAAATCAGAACAGGAAAGACATGCATGTAGAAATCATGGTTGATTGTCTATTTCTATAGAAATCTGAGAAATCATGTGTCACCTCTGAATAGTTAAGCTGTGGTGGACTTTGCTTTTCTATTTAACAATGCACAAAGCCTTACATTGCCCTTGTTTTGTCCCCAATTTTAGTGGTAGACCTCATTACAGTACCAACTCAAGATAATTGGTAATAATTAAGTACTCACGAATGTTTGTGATATTGCATTAAATGTAGAAGCAGACAAATGCTCTGTTATTATCAAGTTGAATACTAGAAATATTTTGTTATAGGTGGTTTAGCCCTGAAGGATTATACAGTTATTTAATTATTTTTTTCAACCAAAAATCTGAAAATAAATACAATTCTATTTTATTTATTTATTTTTTTGAGACGGAGTCTCATGCTGTCACCTGGGCTGGAGTGCAATGGCATAATCTCGGCTCACTGCAACCTCTGCCTCCTGAGTTCAAACAATTCTCCTACCTCAGCCTCCCAAGTAGCTGGGATTACAAGTGCCTGCCACCACTCCTGGCTAATTTTTTGTATTTTTAAGAGAGACAGGGTTTCACTATGTTGGCCAGGCTGATCTCAAAATCCTGACCTTGTGATCTGCCTGCCTTGGCCTCCTAAAGTATTGGGATTACAGGCGTGAGCCACCAAACCCCGCAAAATACAATTCTTTAGAGGTAAAACTTGCTTCAGTTAGGATATTCCACAGATTTAATCATGGAAAACATCAAGTCTCTGATTAAAGGACAGAGGTTATTTTATTGTCAATACTACATAGGATTAAATACAACCAATATATGTACAGCTGCATCTTGTTATTTGCAGGATTCATGGCCTGTAAAGTCACCCGGAACACTGAATTAGGGAATACTCAACTATTGCTCCAAGGAGTAATACAGAGTCAGGTTCTTGCAGGCCTCTGGTTACATTGTTAGCATTGGTGAATCTGTACGAGTCTTCAACAACCTCAATTCTTCCCTCCACAGAAGAAAGAATTCAACTGAGTGGCATAGTGCAGAAGGAGAGACCAAGGCAAGTTTTAGAGCAGGAGTGAAAGTTCATTAAAAAACTTTAGAGCAGGAATGAAAGGAAGTAAAGTATACTTGGAAGAGGGCCAAGCAGGTGACTTGAGAGATCAAGTGCACAGTGTGACTTTTGTCTTGGGTTTTATATGCTGGCATGTTTCTGAGGTTTTGCATTCCTTCTCCCCTGACTCTTCCCTTTGGGTGGGCTATCTGCATGTGCAGTGGCCTGCTAGCACTTGGAAGGGGGCATGTGCAGTCTATTTCTGGAGTTGTATGCATGCTCACTTGAGGTGTTCTTCCCTTACCTGTCAAATGTCCCTAGGAGGTCATATACCAGTTAAACTCTGCCATTTTTTCTCTTAATGCACATACTTGAGCCTACTTGCCCAGCACCTGAGATCTTCTTGGGAAGCTGGTGATCACCAGTGTCAGGTGCTTTAGTTTATTGGGAGACTGCCTTTCCCTGGTGCTGGCTGGGACCAATTATTATTTTAAAAGCAGGGGGTCCCTCTCCTCCCCTGCTTGTATCTGACTAGCTACATACTGTAACAACAACATTTTTGTCAGCTGAAACACCATTTGCATTATATAGGTTTGGTTGCCAACATGCCTGTAAAACAAGCTGGGCTGCTTTCCCACAAAACCCTCTTCCTATATAACACCAAACAGGTATTAAAAATTCTCTGCAGCTTCCTGATCTGCAGAACCTGCCTCGCCTGTAAGTTTAACATTTTTCATATCCTATTGCCTTTTGAAACATGTAAGCCATCCTTCCCTAGTAGAGACAGGTTTACTATTTTCCTGTATCTGGGTAATGTGACCATGAATTATTTTGGCTTTCAACCTCACAATAATGCTGTCCAAATATGCTTTTTAAAAAAAAATCTGTCACTATCTCATTATCTCATGCATCTACACATTTAGCCACTTTTTAATATTTTCCATAATTCTCCACATACTGTAGATGTTATTTTAGCACAATTTAGGCAATCTCACATACATATTGGCAATTTCCTCTTCCTGTCTCTGCTTGTACAACACTGCTGATGCATTAGCATTGAATATACAGACCAGAGCACTATAACTCATGCCTGAACAAAGCTTATCGAATACACATGTTTTTTCTGTAAAACACATCACATCCTTCTTATGCTAGGAACACCAGACAGCACTTCAGCACTATCCTTTGGTGCCATTGTAAACAGCAAAATCACCAACAAAAAGCACGCAAATGTGAAAACATGACACTGAATAGACTACAGAAAGGACACATGATTACAACGGGAGAGCTCAAACAAAAAGGCAAGTGTCACCTTGTCAACCTCATCTGGGAAGGTGTGCATAGAATGACTCAAATTTACCCCCACTCTGAGCATGTCTTCAAATAGCTGTGGAGGTTACAAATACACTTTATTGATTAGGTGACTTCACAAATATGGAATCCCCCAATAATAAGAATTAAATTGTATTAATGATAAAGATCCAAGGGAAAAGGAAATCTTGTTGATCACACTTAACTGTTAAACAAAGTTTTGTATATGCTAGCATTCTTCTTTCTTATTGGAGATTGGCGTGTGTGTGTGTGTGTGTGCACGCGCACTTGTGTGTGCAGTAGTTCAAATTATTTTGTGGCTTTTCTTATGAATACGTAAGGGAAGACAGAAGTTTTGTTAGTGTTGAACTAGAATAGGATGTTTTTAAATATAAAATATGGATAGAAACTACAACGAAAAAAAGTACTTTTACTTCTGGGACTCTTTTTTTCTTTCACATTTTGAGGTTTTTATTATTCCCTGTATACTACATATACTTTGGTAATTGTGGTAATTTACTTTACACATGTACCTGGAGAAACTGTTAATTTGTTCATGCATTCTGCAAACGTATTGAAAGCTTCTTGGGTTAGGCAAAATTTTCTGAGATAGGAATGTCAGAGCAACTCCATCTTAAATAGGAGCTGGGTAAAATTAGGCTGAAACCTACTTGGCTGCATTCCCAGATGGTTAAGGCATTCTAAGGCACAGGATGAGATAGGAAGTCAGCACAGAATACAGGTCATAAAGACCTTGCAGACAAAACAGGTTGCAGTAAAGGAGCTGGCCAAAATCCACCAAAATAAAAATGGTGACAAAAGTGACCTCTAGTCGTCTTTACTGCTACATTGGCACCAACGCCATGACAGTTTACCAGTGCCATGGCAACGGCAGGAAGTTACACTATATGTTCTAAACAGGGGAGACATGAATGATCTATCCTTTGTTTAGCATATCATCAAGAAATAACCATAAAAATGGGCAAACAGCAGCCCTCGGGGCTGCTCTCTCTATTGCCTATGAAGTAGTCATTCTTTTACTCCTTTGCTTCCTTAATAAACTTGCTTTCACTTTGCACTGCGGACTCACCCTAAATTCTTTCTTGCATGAGATCCTAGAACCCTCTCTTGGGATCTGGATCTGGACCCCTTTCCCATAACATATTTCTGGCAACCATGAAGGGACTCCAGTGCAGAAACCCTGACCTGACAGCTATTTGGGTAAGCGTTGGGTTCCTGTAACGTATTTCTGGCGACCACAGAAGTGACTATACTGCAGAAGCCCCCGACCCAAAGGCTAATTTTGAGTGACTGATGAGGTCTGCTAACAATTTTCTTGTGAACCACAAAAGGGACCATACTGAGGAGACCCCTCCCGACCCAAAGGAAATAGACTGCAGAACGGACTGGACGACTTTTGGGTAAGTGGTGGGGTACCAGCGTAAAGAATAGGTTTGAGTTAGAGGCCCAACTAAGATGGAGGAGTTAGAGTCCCCTCTAAGGGACTCTTAGGAGGGTTAGAGTCCCTTCTAGAGGGATTCTAGAGGAGTTAGAGTTCCTTCTAAGATTTAGGGTGTTAGAGCCCCCTCTCATTAAAGTCCCTCTCAGCTAAGAACAGGTTCGGCTTTATGGGATGTTAACTGCTATTCTCTTTGGATTAATCTGCCTTGTACTCTTTGCTGATGGCTGTGGGCGACAGTGTTAGACATGTTCAGGATCGTGGGACATGGGGAGCTTTTTCCTTACTAAAAGGGGAAACTTGAGAGCTGATCGGATGGCTGGAAAATATCCTTTTGCTACCAACAAGTGGCTGCTTGAACTTGTCATTGTCGGCTGCAAAGAGTGGGTCTTTTCTCTGGCCTCCCTAAGCTCTACACCTTCCCCACCCTGACACAGGCAATACTTTCTTTCTCTCATTTCCCTTTCCTGTCTTTTCTGCTACTCGGGTCAACCATCTTGCCTAGAGATCATGTGTTGAAACTCCAAGTTGGAGGTTGGATTAAAGATGATGGGGCCCATCTGGGGTCAAATTTAAGCCTTGCCAGCTTGCTATTGGATTCTAAGCAGGCTGGCCAATGTCTATGTTTTATCACATGTATTTTTCTCTGGCCAGAATGAAAAAAAAAATTTTCCTTCATAATACCACTTGGCCCCCAGAACAATGGTGCCGCAAGCCAGATCACTAGGGCTGCTCAGGGAAAGGGAACCCCGAAGCCTGGCATGCTGGCAAAAGGGTAAGAATTTCTTACCAGTCAGATTTATGGCTTGTCTCTCTCTGTGCATATAGTTGAATGAATGGTTTTAAAAAATCAGTGTTTATCTCCCCTGTAAAGTTTTGATTAATGCGAAAAAGAATTCTATGGCTAGTCTTAAGCTTGTGTATTTTGTGCTACAAATTCATTTTTCTGTGTCAAGGGGTACTTCGGAATAAAACATGGGCTTAGAACACCTGTAAGCCCACATTTTAAGATGACCCAGCAAGCTGGCCAGCAACAAACTTGGCTGCAGGTCCGTGAAACAAACAAGAAATTTGCATGAAGTCTCCACCTTGTTTTATGTCCCTAGGAGCTTGACCTTTCAACCACGTGACAGTACACTTTCTTGGTCTCTGCCTTCTAGGACACAGGAATTTTAGGGTACATGTCATAGTGAGCTGTAAAAATCATATTAACTAGTTAAAAGCCTTTGCAAGCTCAAACTTAACTATTCTAGACCCCTTCTGGGGAAGGAAATGGAGACTGCCCCATGCTGTAACTCAGTAGCTAGTACAGTGGTTCTGTACTTTCACAGTGGCAGTTCAGGTTCGTTTCCCCACTTAAGAAGTAAGTCATTTCTGGCTTAGTACCTGTGTGACCTTGTCTGTTCTTTTCTCCTCCGTGGACTGCCTTAAATTTTCCTTTCTCTAAGTGTCTGGGAGGTTACCTTTGGTAGAGTTCAAAAGCCAGAAATATTGGCTGTTGGGCATAAGAAATTCTAAAAGCACTTTATTAAAGACTTCCATGGTTAAATTCAGCTTAATTAAAAGCAGATATTCAAGCTCTAACAGCCTGGACTCCTTGGGAAAACCAGGAGGCACAGAGACCCCTTTCCTGGTCCTATTCTTCCAAGGGCTCCACCCTAAAGCCAGTAATCCAATTAACAAACTTAAAAACTGGCACGTGAAAAATCTTATAACTACTGTAGTAATCTTCTGTCTTTCTGTGTAGCTATGTATGTGTTGTATATAATGTTTGTATAATAGAGCTCCAATTAATTGGCTTAAACAAAAATAAGTGCTTAAATCAAATATTTTGAAAGCAAAATAAAAGCTGTAATGTCTTTTAGTTCATGTAACTTTAGTAATCTTCGGGAAATAAGAACAGTTTTAAAAATTATTGATAAAAACATTTAGTCTAAATGATGCAGATCAGATACTGTTTTCTAAATGCTTTAAGGTCATAAACTGCATCTTTAGCTATTAAAAACTGTTCAATTTACCTACCGTAAAGTTATTAGTTTCTAGATAAGGCTTGGGGACATGTGGAATTAGCCATGCTCCCTGGCTATACAAGGAAGATTATAAAGAAAGAGATTTTATATAAGAAAGGATCTTGTATGGTAAATGTCGGCCCTAAAGTAAAATTAGTGGTTGTTTAAAAGAAGGGATATTTAGGGCAAGTCAGAAAGTCCATGAAAGTCTCACATGGTCTGTGCAAGTTGTGAAAGGATTTGTGAACAGGAATTTATGCAAGAATGTTGTGCAATTCAAAGGTTGCTAGGCCTCCTAAATGCTTCGTAAAATGCCATTATGACTCTTACTGTACAACTTACCTGCTTAAGTAAGGTAAGGCCTGGGGACATGTGGAGTTAACCATGTTCCCAGCTATGCTGGAAAGTCAGCCTTTATCTGCACTTCTGTCTGGTGTGTTCTAGGCTAGGCTCCACACATAATACATAATTAAAATTGCTTACTAACCAGGGTTTTTGCCAAAAGTAAAAGTTGCTAAAAGTTAACCATGTAACACATAATTGAGACTATTGAAGAAACAGTTTTACACGTAAGGTGTGTAAGGAAAGTAAAATGTACTTTTGGTAAGATATTATAAGCAAGCATGGGAATGTCGACTTTTTTGTCTAAAGGTTTAAATAATTGTTTTAAGCTAAAGAAAATAAATCTAAAGGTTTGAACAGTTGTGGAAGATTTGTAAAAAATTAATTGTAAAACAGATTCTGTGTGTGGACATTGGTTACATTAAAGGGGTATTATTCAGTTTTTCTATAAATTAAACATTGGAATAAAAGCACAGTAGGTTTTTTTTAGAGCAAAAACCTGCTTATGATCTGCTAACAAAAACTCATAAAGGGTTATAAAAGGTTTATGAGAATCTTACCTTATGGTCAAACGGATTGAGATTGGATAGATTTATTTACATGGTTTTATTAAGAATTGGGTTTGACATCAATAATGCACCAAAGCAAGAGTGACATTTGGCTTATTTGGTACAAAAATCATTCATTGTCAAATACAAAATGGTGTTTAGTTTTCTTTGGGCTGTATTTGTATAAATGTGTTATTGGCATATTTCCCAAAATTATGGGAAACTCCTATAATTCTGATATGACTTGGTGTACATTATCAGTAATAATTATAATTGTTACATAAAATCATTGTATGTTCTGGAGGTAACAAATTTCCTTGTCAATTATTTATTTGACTGTGGCCGCCCTAAAATGTTTTTTCAGCCACAGACAATTGTTACCTTGTTTTAATCCTCTTTAGAAGGTGGTTTATAATCAATTATGAACTCTAGCAGGTGTTCTTAAGTGCAGGTTTTTCTGATAACTTTGAAGATTTTAGGATCAGAGTAGAGGAAAAAGTTTCAGGACTTTAATGGAGAACTGAAATATTCATGAATATCAAGCAAAACAGGAGTTAACTAAATTCATTGAACCAGTAAAAAACTGAAGTAATCTTTTAAAATTTGCTGAAAACATAGCTGATCCTTTGTTTTGCTTTTCAGAATCAAGGAAACTTTTCTTTTGAGCTATTTACAGCTTTTAAAAGCTGAGTATACTCCTATAAACAAAATTTGGAGCATATTTGTTCCTTTCTACCTGATTTCTCCAGAATTTGGAAACTAGTTGTGAGTATTCTTAATTTATGGCAATATAGTTATTTGCATAAGGGTAATTAGAATCTGTTTTCTTTTGTAACAGGACACAATACAGTAAATTGGTTATTTTACCAAGACTTTGACTGAAGTGGTGTGCTTTCCTTTAAGAAATCAAACTTGTAGAGCTAATAAAAGTCCTTTGGGGAGCTGGCCTCATACCTTGCCTACACAGTCACTGTACAGGGCTTCTGACCTATGGTAAGTAAAGAATGTCACTTTCTCGCAGGTCCAGGAGCCCCTAGTTATCTTGGCACCTCAAGAGGAAAGAAATTTACCCAACTCATAGGTATTTGAGGGTACAAACCCTGGCTGGGCTCGGCTTTAAAAAAGTCTTATCTGAAATTCCTTCTATGGAACAGAATTCCATGAAAACCAATTTAGAAACAGCTTATGTGAAAAATAATTATTCTTGCTGCACTTTCTACAAATAATTAGGCCAAGTATTATAAAACAAATCAGTCTTACCATGATTTGTCTTTAGTAAAAATGGGAAACTGGGGAGAGAAATATTATGTTTCAAAAACTATGGTATACTTGTTATTAGATTCTAGTCTCATCAGTTGTTTCTAAGTTTGTTTCTGCAATTTAGGCTAACCCTGTTTATTACTGTGAACCAACTAGTGATCTCTGACTGTTGCTTAGAAGAAACATGAGAAATGAATAATGTAAAAATCTGGATCATTATTCTCATTCTGAATACATTACAATCAGCTAACAACACCATATCAGCTTAATTCCAACAGTTGCCCAGTTCATGAAAAGTCTTCTAATTTACTTTACTTGGAAGAACTTTACCTATTTTGCTTTACTCTTGTGGAATATGTTGCTGTTATACTCTTTGTGTAGGAACATAGGATAAGCTTACTGAATGTTTTCTTAAATTAAACACTTATGAACCTTCCAGATATCAAAACTCAAGAGTTGCGAATGGACCTTACCGTATTGATGCTTTTTGACTGAGCTCCTCTCTGCCCTGAATGCCAGAGACCCTCATAATTAGACAGGAATATTATTGCCCCTACTCAGCCTGAAGAAGTTACAGAAGATAGATCCTTGTCCCTCTGCAACCCTTAGGATTAAGGGTTCTCTTATAAAAGGGAAGGGGGAAATGTCAGAGGCATATAAACCAGAGCAACTCTACCTTAAATAGGAACTGGGTAAAATGAGGCTGAAACCTACTGGGCTGCATTCCCAGACAGTTAAGGCATTCTAAGTTACAGGATGAGAAAGGCGATCAGCACAAAATACAGGTAAAAACAGGTTGCAGTAAATGAGCCAGCCAAAACCTACCAAAACCAAAATGGCAAGGAGAGTGACCTCTGGTCATCTTCACTACTGCACTCCCACTAGTGCCATGACAATTTACAAATGCTGTGGAAATGTCAGGAAGTTACTCTATATTGTCTAAAATGGGGAGACATGAATAATATACCCCTTGTTTAGCATATCATCACGAAATAACCATAAAAATGGGCAACCAGCAGCCTACAGGGCTGCCCTGTTTATGGAGTAGCCATTCTTTTATTCCTTTATTTTCTTAATGCACTTGCTTTCATTTTGCACTGTGGACTTGCCCTAAATTCTTTCTTGCATGAGATTCAAGAACTCTCTCTTGGAGTCTGGATCCAGATCCCTTTCTTGTAACAGGAATACCAACCAAAATGGATAAATAGGAAACTCCAGGGTTCTGCCTCTACAAAAGCAGCAAATGAGCTGGCAAACCTGTCAAAATAAACTTTTGTAGAACCCTGAAATCTAGTCAAACACAACAACTAAGAGAAGGCTTGTTGAAGAACAAGATGCTGCCTTACAATGAGAGAGTACTGTGGCATTTTAAATTCTTCCCCTACCATCACTCACATCCCAGATCTGTGGTGGCCTTGAGGAGGCAGTCCATATTTTAAGAAGCACTGATTAGGAGTTTTGTAGAATGTTGCATGATTTCTGGTGAAGTTTTTTGTGAAGTGTTTTTTCTTGTTCCTGTCAATATATATTTTCTGGCCTCTTTAAAAATTTTTCTTTGTTTTTAGTTTTCTGCAATTTGATTATGATATGCTTAGGTATAGTTTTTTTGGGTATTTGCTGTCTATTATTAAGTTTGAAACTTTTTTCCAATTATTCAAATATCCAGATATTTCTTCTGCTTCATTATCTTTGTTCTCCTTCTCCTATTCCAATAATGTAAATATTATATATTTCAAAATTATCTCTATTACTTAGATCTTAATTGTTTTCCATTTTTCTCTTTGCATTTCAACTTGATGTTTCCAACAAGTCTCCAAGCTTGCTTACTACTTCTTGGGCCATGCTGATTCCACTGATAACTCCATTGAAGTCATTCTTTATTTTATTTTATTTTTTTATTTCTATCATTTCATTTAGAGTCTTCTTATAATTTCCATCTTTTATTACATTACTCAACTCTTTTGGTATTATGTTTTCTACTTCATATATTAGTCATAGTTGTTTTTAATTTTCTCTGATAATTTCAACATCTATGTTATATCTGAGTTAGGTTACGATGATTATTATTATTATTAATTTTTTTTTTTTTTTACGTTTGGTGTGCCTCTTACTTTTTTGTCAAAAGTCAGATACAATTTATGAGGAACTGAGCTAAAGAGTGCTCTGATATGTAAGATTTATATCAATACAGGAAAGGGTTCTTGAATCTTGTTCAAAACATGTAAGATTTTTATCAATATGGGTAGGAGTGGGCTTTGTTTAACATTTGCTGTAGCTATAGGTTCCAGGGACTCCAGTTTCTTCTAGTGTCCTTTTGCTCTCTCCTCTTGACTTTGCACTTCCCTGTGTATTCCCCTTCAGAGAGAGTCTGTGTCTTGCAGCTTTTTCAGCTCTAGTCTACTATTATTAAACTGGATCCCTGTTGGTTGTCCAATAAGATATGAGGGAGGATGTGCATTTTATAATATTTTAATTAAATCTCAGTGTTTTAGTGTGTCTGCCTATCTGGCCTGTGCCCTTCACTTGTATTTTTTTCTTGTAGAGAATCTCCCCATCTTGGGTGAAATAGGAAGTCTAGATAGCATTGGAAATGGGAGAAATGTATCTCCCCAATGGCTCTGAGACAGGCTCTAGTAAAGCCTTCCTCCAGCAGAGAAGGATTTGCTGTGGGGAAGTCTTTGAGTGTATTTCAAAAGAATTATCTTTCCCATCCCTGCCAGATCACAGAAATAATTTTTTTGGATCTCCACTTTGAGAACCTAACAGGTTTCCTGGATGTAAAACCTATGAAATAGTGGGCCCACAAGAGTGTCTTAATTCTCAAGCTGGTTATTCATCAAAATTACTATTTATGTGTTCTTACCAGTTCATGGCTCTGGTTGCAACTGGTACAAATAAGCAGATTTCAGCTGTGAGTCTGGATTTGCCTGTTTTGCTTGATTTTAGGGTGACAGTTTGCTCTGCATGCACGGCTTTCTATAGCTCCAAGAAAATACATTGATTTTCATTTTTTCCATCTTTTTCTTATAAGGATGAGAGTAATGACTTTTTAGCTTCTTTATATGTGAATTGACCCTAGAAATTTTTATTTTTTTTTAAGTATGTGTTTTAACTTCCAAATATTTAGAGGTTTCTGAGATATCTTTTATTTATTAGTAGTTTAATTCAATTGTGGTCTAAGAACGTAATATGTATTACTTCAATTATTTTAAATGTGTTAAACTGTGTTTATGGTTGACAAGGTATCTACATTAGGCCGTGTTTTATGAATGTTTGAAAAAAATATGTATTGGACTTTTGTTGGATGGAGTATTCTACAAATGTCAATTGTATCAAGTTGATTGATAGTGCTATTCATATCATTTATACCCTTATTGATTTTTTTTTTGCCTGTATGATCTATCAATTACTGACAGAGAGATGTTGAAACTTCCAATTATAATGGTGAAGTTTTCTATTTTTCTTTTCATTTTGGGTTTTGAACCAACTTAAATGTAAAGACTGGTAGATTAAAAGGAAAATCATGCAGATAGTTGTACCATGCTAACATTAGTCAAATGGAATCTAGAATAGCTATATTAACTTCAGACAAACATGCTTTAGAATGAGTTTTATTAGGGATAAATAAGGGAACTATAAATGATACAGAATTTGATTATTCAAGGCAATATAACCATTGTAAATATTTATGTATTTGGCAACAGAACATCAAAATAGATGAATCAAAAACAGAAATGTAGACAATATGTAGTTGTGTCTACTTTTCATCCATTTTGTAAGTTTGATGATTGTTATTTCTCTCCATACTGTTTTGCCTTTGTCATGACGGCTTTTTGTCATAGAATATTTTCTTGAAAGCTTCATGTTGTACCAGGTAAGAGGAGGTAAAGAGGACTTTAATGTGATGAATGTTTTCACTCTAAGAGGTGAGCTCTGTTTAATATTTGTTGTAGCCAAAGTTGCCACAGAGGCTTCCAATCCCTCTACTGTTTTTGTTTTTGTCTTTTTTTGCAAACTTTGGGCTTCTGCAAGTACTCCTCAGAGAGAGTCAGTGCCTTCCATCCCTTTCAGCTGTTATCTAATAATATACTGAAACCTTCTGATGTCTCAGTGGGGTGTATGTGTGAGGGGAGGGCACGCTATTTTTTTCTAAATAATTGGCCTTTGAGTGGCCCTGTGTCTTGGGACTAGGCTCTTCACAAATGTTTTTCCAGTGGAGTAGCTCTTACCTCAGTTTTCTCTGTGCTTCCTTTCCTTGCTGTAGCATTTACAGTTTATTTCCGGAAAGCACCAAACCCTGTTGATTATACATTTCTCTGCTTTTTTTTGTTGTGGTGGTTTTTATGGTGTCTTGCTCTGTCACTCAGGCTGGAGTGCAATGGCATGATCTTGGTGAACTGCAACCTCTGCCTCCCGGGTTCAAGTGATTCTCCTGCCTCAGCCTCCTGAGTAGCTGGGACTACAGGCATGTGCCACCACGCCCAGCTAATTTTTTGTATTTTTAATAGAGACGGAGTTTCAATGTGTTAGCCAGGATGGTCTCGATCTCCTGACCTCGTGATCCACCCACCTTGGCCTTCTAAAGTGCTGGAATTACAGGTGTGAGCCACCACTCCTGGCCTCTCGACTTTAGATGAGACAGGATGTTTACATGAGGATGGAGTGAGAGGAATCACCTTCCTTCAGCTGGAATAAGAATTTGGCAAAATTTTTCTCCTAAAGGGTAGATCTTTGTTATGAACAAGGTTCTGGATGTATTTCACAATGACTCCTGTTTCTTTCTCCCTACCAGAGCTACAATAAAAACTTTCTAGTATTTTCCTCACAAGACATAGTCTGTACCAAATACTTTTCCTGAAATCCTGGAATTTTACACTGAATTAAATGAATCAGGAATGCTCATATAATGAATATGGAAAGAAAATGAGAAACTCAAAGCTATCCTCCGTAATTGCTTTTATGGGCTTAATTGTAGTTTTAGAAAAAGTTGAAATTTTTTCCACAAAGTTCCTCACTTGCATGTTAGTCTACCCTCAGCAACTAGCTATTTGCCAGAATTGCCATTTATGTGTTTCTAAGGCTGCCTTAACACTGTCATAAATTATGTGACAATGGAAGTTTGTTCTCTCGTGGTTCTGGAGAGTAGAAGGCTGAAATAAAGGTGTTGGCAGCTCATCCTCCCTCTCTGAAGCCTCTCGAAAAGGATCTGTCATTGCTTCTTCTAGATCTCGATAGTTTAAGGAATTCCACTGGGTTAGGGCAGCATGACTGCAATCTCTGACTCTGTCTTTACATGATCGCCTTTCCTCTGTCTGTTTTCACGTCATTTACTTCTCTCTTATAATCCAGTCATATCAGATTAAGGGTCACCTTAATGACTTCATCTTAAATTGATTATATTTGGAAAGATCCTCTTCCCAAAGAATACCATTTTCACAGATACTTGGAGTTAGGTGCTTCAATATACCTCTTTTTCTAGTATAAAATATAACAGATAACAAATGACTTCTGTTTCAGGCAAGCAGATGTAAGCTTTATCTGTCTAGGTACACCTGTCTCTCTGGATTTTGGGATAGCGGTGTACCCTACCTCAATGCTCTGCATGGCCTAAGAAAAGCTATTGATTTTCAGTTTGTCCAGATTTTCTTTGTTTCAAAGGCAGAAGTGACAATTTGCAAGCTCTGTGTGTCAGAACTGAAACCATAGAAGTCTTGTAGCTCAATTTTAACTCATATCATATAGTTTTCTACATTTTCAAATTCATAAATTTCATGATCATCAGCTTAATACATAAAATTTAGTGTTACATTTTTGCAACCTAAAATGTTTAAAAATTTTCTCAAGTGACTTTAGATTTCTGCCTATAAATATTTGCACTTTTGACATCAAGATTTTAAATTATTCTGTCTTCCATTGAAAATATCACATATTTGTGGCCAGGCGCAGTGGCTGACATCTGTAATCCCAGCACTTTGGGAGGCCAAGTCACGTGGATCATTGAGGTCAGGAGTTCAAGAACCGGCTGACTATCATTGTGAAACCCTGTATCCACTAAAAGGACAAAATTTAGCCAGGTGTGGTGGCAAGTACCTGAAATCCTAGCTAGTGGGGAGGCTGAGGCAGCAGACTCACTTGAACCTAGGAGGTGGAGGTTGCAGTGAGCTGAGATTGCACCACTGCACTCCAGCCGGGGTGACAGAGTGAGACTCCATCTCAAAAAAATAAAAAAAAGTCACATATTTTTAATTCTCATCCCAGTTGTTCTCTTCCATTCTCTCCATCAGAATTGGTTGCTTGACTAAAATAATTCAAGGTGTTTTAGTGGTAGCTATAAGAGTGATTGCAGACCCTAGAATAGAAATATTTGCCTTATTTAAAATGCTCAAACATTTTGCCAAATTAATAATACACATCTAAATTTCCTTCTGGTGATATGTTTCAGAAAGTGAGATTTCAGTTTCTCTTAAAAAATTTCAACATTTTCTAGAACTACAATTAGGCCCATCAAAGTTTATACATTGTAAACATATTTAAAAATTATGGAGGATAGTTTGGAGTTTCTTATTTTATTTCTGTATTCATTACATGAACATTCCTGGTTCATTTAATGCAGTGTAAAATTCCAGGATTGTAGGAAAAGTATTTGGTACATTCATACTAGTTTGGAAAGCAATAAATTATCGCTTGATATATGAAATTTATAATGTATAGACAAACACTGCAGATACCTGAAAATTGCACACATTTTCAGGGTTATTCAATTAATTAAAGTTTTGATAGTAGTTAAACATTTCACATTCTGAGGATGCCAAACATTGTGTTAAACACCTCCAATAGGTATGATTAAGGTAGTATTCACCCTAGTGGTACTGAATAAACCTTATAAAGTCTCCCAAAGAGATTTATTGGCAAGCACATGGCTTGAAAAACTAGGAACTAGTTGCAGTGGAGTGACAGATGTTTCTCTGATTGTGTGCTGAAGGAAAATGACATCATGTACCATATCATATGTAATAGTCAGTTTTCACATGGCTATAAAGATATACCTGAGACTGAATAATTTATAAATAGAAGAGGTTTAATCAGCTCACAGTTCTGTGAGTTGCACAGGCTCCTGCTTCTGGAGAGGCCTCAGGAAACTTATAGTCATGGCAGAAAGCAAAGGGGAAGCAGGCACATCTTCACATTGCTGGCAGGAGAGAAAGAGTGAAGGGGGAAGTGCTACACACTTTTAAACAACCAGTCACTCACTATCACGATAACAGCAAGGGGCAAGTTCGCCCCTATGATTCAATCATCTCCCACCAGGTCCCTCCTCCAACACTGGACATCTGGACATCATAACTCAACATGAGATTTGGGTGGGGACATGGAGCCAAACCATATAATCATATGTAATCCATTTAAGATCATTAAATAAAGTCAATGGTTATGGAGTAATAATTTCATCTTGCAAAAGCACTGTTTTAGTTTTTAGCCTCTCTTCTAAGTAGGAAAATAAAATATTTCTAAATAATTTGACTTCATGAACATCTATTTCATTGTCCACAGATTTTATTTTTATTATTTTGGATGGACAAGGTGAATATGCCTCAGTTTTAATAGATAAATTAAATATACCTCAAGACACTGTCTTGAAGTTGAGGCAAATATATATTCTGTTAAATTTGTACCTTATTGTTAATTGTGCTATAGTCTCATGAAAATGCTCCCTCGTGCCTGAAATATTTTTATGGACTTGTTCAACTATTACATTTTTTTTTCAATTGCCAATATCCTTACCACCAAAGCTTTTGTGTTACAAAGCATGCTGAGTTGGAAGAAAAAATATCAGTGGTTATGCCCATTTGATTTTCTAACAAATACCTGTTCACGCTGCTATGAAAAAATACCTGAGACTGGGTAATTTATAAAGGAAAGAGCTTCAATTGACTGTCACAGTTCCACATGGCTGGGGAAGCCTCAGGAAACTTACAATCATGGCTGAAGGCAAAGGGAAAGCAAGAATCCTTTTCACATGGTGGCAGGAGAGAGAAGTGCAAGCAGGCGAAATGCCAGACACTTGTAAAACTATCACATCTTGTGATAACTCACTCACTGTCAGAGAACAACATGGGGGGAACCACCCCCATGATTTAATAACTTCCTCCCCTCCACACCTGGGGATTACAGGTCCCTCCCTCAACACGTGGAGATTACAATTCGAGATGAGATTTGGGTAGGGACACAGAGCTAAACCATATCAGTATTGAATGAACTTTTTATACTAATTGGACAGAAAGTTTCATTTATAAGACAAATTCTATAGATATGCTGTACAACATCGTGCTTATAGTTCACAGAACTGTATTATGCACTTATAATTTGTTAAGAGAGTAGATCTTAAGTATTCTTATCACAATAAAATAAATATTTCTTAAATGAATGAGTAAATAAATGAGTGAATTCCTAAGTCTGTTAAAGTCACTGATAGTTTAGATTTAATGTCATAAATAGCAGTAATTTTGAAGAAATTTAACTTTAAAAACTTTGGGTGGAGTATAAGACTCATAAAGTAAATTTTAGGTAAATCTGGCCTTGAAATCAATTATGAAGTGTTTAAATAGTTTTAGGCTAAGGATTTAGAAATTTACTAGGCCGGTCAAGAGGATCAACTAAAAATTACTGAGTGTTGGAAGGAAGAGAAAATGAATCGTATCAGAGCTGAGCCTATTATTCGTTAACTATAAGTCCCACAAGAGAATTTGACACTGATACCTAAGAATAAATTTTTGTTTGCTTTTCTGAAAACTGAAAAGAATGGGAAGAGGAAACAATAGTATGAAAATCAGAAATCAAAATGAAACAATTCTAGTCATTATAGCACCTCTTAAAAACTAAAAAGAATGATAAAATAGTAAAAATAAAATCCAGCAAACAAAGCTATTATGGTTTGGCTGTGTTCCCACCCACATCTCCTCTTGAATTGTAGTTCCCATAAGCCCCACATATCGTAGGAAGTCCCCGTTGAAAGGTAACTGAATCATGGGGGCAGTTTCCCCCATTCTCTTCTCATAATACTAAGTTCTTATGAGATCTGATGGTTTTATAAGCATCTGGCATTTCCCCTGCTGGCACTCATTCTCTTTCCTGCCATCCTGTGAAGAGGTATTTTTCACCATTATTTTAAGTTTCCTGAGGCCTCTGCAGCCATGTGAAACTGTGAGTCAATTAAAACTCTTTTCTTTATAAATTACCCAGTTTCAGGCATTTCTTCATGGCAATGTAAGAACAGACTAATACAAAAGCAAAACATGCAAACATCCAGAAATTGGAAAAATAAAAACCCACAAAGAAGTTTGTATCTAAAAGCAAGTAAACAAAGAAAACATAAGCAGAATCAAACAAAACGATTGTGATAATAGTAGGAATTATACCTGAAGATGCTTTTGTTAGGTTACTTTTCATAAACAAATTCAAGCATTTTAGCAACCAAAACTTTTTCTTGGTTTAACAGTATGTTTCACCACTTAGCTGAATGTTTGACCCTTAACCCTTCTGAACCCACCTGCCTCTTCACAAATAAAGGTGAAAGTTGCTTACGTGATTTCCTAAAGCACAAGTTGTTACTTTTTTTCTGATAATTTTATGGACAATACAGCACATTATTAGGAGTAAGTTTCCTTAAATACATTTTGGGAAATTATTACACTATTTATATAAAGAAAGTCCAAGTTTAATAGAAGTCAGCTATTTCAACAGCCTATTGATAAATGTTTTTCTTTTTTCCTGGTAAAAGTTTTATTGTGTTTCTTCTTTTATACTTGACAACAGTGTATTATGTGTAAACTCATAGGCCTATGACATTTGCATATATCCCAGAAATACAACTGAACATTTGGGTAAATACACAAAAATTCCCAAGACACAACTAATATAGAAAGTACAACACATGGCTACAACCAGAAGCCCATGACAAAATGAGGCACTCTTTCTTCAGAAGAGCACCTTGGTATATAGCCCTACAGAAGTGGCAACCAAGAGATAATGTGAAAAGTGGATAATTACCTTTGATGTATTCTATTGCACTTGTCCCAGAATATGGGCAAATTATTTAATAAAACAGAAGAGCCTGTTGACTAGTACAAGGACAAATGAAACAGAAATCTATTCAAAAGTGCAATTCTCTCAAAAAAATATCCTTGCAAATCCAATACAGCTAACCCTCCATATTCATGGGCCTGCATCCCTGGATTCCAAAAATCACAAACTCTGGGTTAAAAATATTTAGAAGAAAAAGTGAATGCTTGCATCTGTATTGAATGTGTACAGAAATTTTTCTTGTTATTTCATAAGCAATGTAACTATTTACATAACATTTACATTGTATTAGATATTAGAAGTAATATAGAGATGATTTAAAGTATAAGAGAGGATGTATATAGGTTCTATAAAAATATTACACCATTTTATATCAGGGACTTGAGCATCAGTGGATTTTGGTACCTGTAGGGGTCTTGGAACCAATCTGTCACAAATACTGAGGACTGATTATAAATTAGCTAGGCTTCCTTCTGCTTTATTCCTTTAGTAAAATTGGAAAAATAAAATAGAATGAAATCTCGTTAAATTATTGACTGGCTCACAGGAGAAATAATAAATTAGGCCAAATAAACACCTCCCACCAACAAAAGTCATAGAAACTTCTAGAAACCTGTGCTGTCTTTAATTCAGATCCAGTTAAAAGGACAGTCTTATTGTCTTTGGAAAATGCCATGTTTTTTCTTTAAGGGCACATTTTTAGTAAAATATTTATCTGAGTTTCTAGTTTTACCAGAGTCTCAACGCTGTTCACTGTTAAGCTTTGAGGAATAGCTAGAAATCATCTGAATATCTTATGTTAGATAGTAGGGAACCAAAGTCGAGAAAAATTGCTTGGCCAGTTTATTAATAAAAACACCAGAATTGGAGGAAAACCCCTCTGCCTTCCATGGTCTTTATACTCTACCACAGGGCCTCTCTGGCAAATTGCAAGACTAAATTGCCTCTGGTACTGCCACATTAGTTATATTCTGTAGATATTTTTCAGATTTCCATCCAGGCTTTCATCAGAATTCTCTGTAGGTTGCTTTTGATTTTGATTCTGCACACAAGATAATGTAGATCTATAAGATTAAAATGTCTAATATTGAAGAGCTTTATCTTATTTGGTTGTTTTCATATCTTGCTATTGTGAATCATGCTGTGATGAATATGGGAATGCAGCTATCTGTTTGAGATATCAATTCAATTATTCTGAATATTTACCCAGAAGTGGGACTGCTGGATCATGTGGCAGTTCACTTGTTAACTTTTTAAGGAACCTTCATACTGTTTTCCATACTAGCTGTACCATTAGTTTTAGAGTATGTAACAAATTTAACTTCATAATTAATTTCAAGCCTATTTTATTTGAGGAAGTGTTAGAGTTAAGTATTACAAAATATTTTTAAAATATGCAAAATGAAAATAGAAAAGATAAAATCAGTGTAAACGCTTATTTAAAAACTGCTTTGGACTCAAATTGATTTAGAGACTGAGGCCAATTAAAGTAAAACAAGTAGATGTGAAAAGAAAGAGCTATATGTCAACACTGATTTCTTTTTAGATTTGTTTGAGAACTGGTTAAATGTTTGTGAAATGGCTAATGCCAAACCTTTGTCAGAGCAAATTTATTTAAATTAAAAATATTGATTAAATATATCACCTGTAGCATTTGTGGAAGTGAACTTTTACTCTGAAGAGAATTGCTTTTTGCCAGCTTTCTGTGCAAATTTGACATTAGTGACTATTAGGAGATTACCCTGAATTAGGTGTAGCCATACTAGAAGTGTAGTGAAAAACAGTTTCACTCTTAAGATAACACGAAACAAGGTGTTGACACCTTAAAAGTGACAATAATAAGTAAGTTAAATGAACTTTGTTTCACGTTTTAAACTTCAAATTATCGTGGTTATTTTTAATCCAATAAATAAATTCTAGTCAGCTATTAAAGAAGTTAGAGGTTGACAATACATGGAAATGGCTAAGATGCTAACTGCTCAGGTTAAAAACTTTGATTCTCCTGGGTTAAGTACATAAGTTTCATTTTATTTTTGGATCAACTGTACTGGCTTGAATATATATATATTATATATGTATCATATTTATATATCATATTTATTACTCACATATGTACAGAGTTGCTACCATGATTCTCAGCATGATCTAGTGCTGGATATTACAGTGTTGAACAAACTGGACAATTACTACTTCCATGAAACTTACATTAGGAAAATGGGCAAGAAATGGGCATATATATGCATATAAACACAGATATGTAATATACCTGTGTATGTTACACAGGCACACGTGTATATGTGTATGCATGTATGTGCATAAGTAGGTGGCCATAAATGCTATAAAATAAACAAATAAAAAAGGAAAATTGATTTTAGTAAGAGTATCATAGGATACATCACCATCATTATTTTATATGATAGTCATTATTTTACAGAGTCAAATGGTAAGGCAAATTTCTCCTTGCTGAAAATATGCTCAGCACCAAATTTCTCCTGATAGTGAGCATATACAAACTGGATATTAAACTGTTTAAAAACAAACAAACGAGTAAATGAACACTTGTTGCAATCCAGGAAGCATAACAAAATAGTATCCATTTGCTTCCAACTATGGCAAAAAGGTAAATAGCATGAGAAAATTATTTCAGCTCTCTCACTGCTAACCCAGGCTGTAGGGCATGACTGAGATTTGAAACATGACTTTGTTCCAGTATCAAATCCCAGGATAAAATTAGCCCATCCAGGCATAGGAAATGCTGGAGAATTACAGCCCTTCCCCATAGGTTTATCTCCTTGTAAGATGTAATGGAATGTTTATTGTGCTCAAAATATGAAATATATTTTAGTCTCTCATTTTTCCTTATAATTTTAGAGTGAAGAAAATCTTCCCCCTTGCTTGCATCACTATTTTAGCTTACTATAATTTCTGCTCCTTTTAGGGTAACAGATCATGACTGCAATCACTTTAAAATGAGAATACAAAATGCCAATTCTGTAAATATAATGTCCAGATCGATATAATAATGCAAACTCTGAACTTGTTTTAATTTAATATTCTTTCTGCCAGGTGAGCATATTTGCAGAGAATAAGGCCTTTGACTCTCTCCCTGCTCACTTTCTGCTTTCTCCATTACCTGTTGTGTGCGAGTGTGTGCACATGTGCATGTGTGCCTATGGTGTGTGTAAGAGTGTGTGTGTGTGTGTGTGTGTATCAGAGAGAGAGAGAGAGAGGAGAGGTGGGAAAGGGAGAAGAAGAGAAGAAGAGAGAAGGGAGAAGGAAGAGGAAAAGGCAGAGGAAGAAAAAGAGAGGGTTTGCAAACTTTATAACACCCACTGTTATTTCTAGTTGTCTTACAGACCCACCTTAGCATTCCTGACATAGGATTCTATTGCAGTCACTTAGCTAGAGCTGGTCAATCTCATAGAAACACATTTGCTTCCATATTACAAATAACTTGGAAGGCTGAGGTGGGAGGATTGCTTAAGGCCAGGAGTTCCAGACAAGCCTGGGCAACAAAGTAATACCCCCATCTCTACAAAAAATAAAATAATAATTAAAACAATAGCTGGGTGTGGTAACGTGTGCCTGTAGTCCCTGCTACTTGGGAAGCTGAGACAGGTGCATCACTTGAGCCCAGACATTTGAGGATGCAGTTAGCTATGATCATGCCACTGTACTTTATCCTCCTTCAGCCTGGGCAACAGAGTGAGACCCTGTCTCAAAAAAAAAAAAAAAAAAAGTGAAAAATAGCTGAGTTTCAGCAGACAAAACAGAAAGCAATTCAAGTCACTGTTTTTCAAAACCTGTATTCAGAAGTTAGCTGGCATTTACCTCTGGAGCATCCTATCAAAGAGATGTGGCCAGTAGCGTGCATGAATGATGCTAGTGGCTGTCGTTGGACTATGAGGAACTGTCAGGGCTGTCTGACCTCCTCTTTCCCAGGTGGAAGGGTGAGATCAGCATCTGGGAAGGGCTCAGCATTCTCCTAGTCCCCTTTTTGCTTTATTCTAATAATTGAGGGCATGCTACCTATATTCCATCTCTCTCATTTTCAATTGCCAAGAGTGTGATAGTTTCCAATTGGTTTATTTTCTCTTCTTAAAATCCCATATTTAGAACTAAAATTCACATATTAATGTTTTATTGACTCAACTGTTTTCTCTGGTTCAAGGTCCTCATTTAAATATAAACTTTAATGAAAATTTCATCTGTGGATGAAACATCTTTAAGCCAATAATTGACAATGAGTCAGGCTGAAAGATTTGATTGAATTCTCACTTTCCCAGCATGGAATAACAATGCTAATATTCTTTAGAATGTCTTCAATCCTACACAGTGTACATTTTAGCATGTGATTATTTTACTTGAATTTTTTGTGGATATTCAATTCATTGTCAATTTTTGTACTTGGCTGTTAGTAGTTTTCAGAATACTTTGTAAAACATTTTCATATAGTCTCTTCAAGGTATAGAGTAAGTCATTTTTTTCAGTTGTCTGTCTGTATTTTAAGATGTATTTGAAGGATATACTACATTAGTCAAAATTTTTCTCAACTCTTCTGCTTATGCTTTTGTATTATATACTTTCAGGTTAACTGGATAGTCAATATATGAGAATTAATAAACAACTTACAGATATATGCATGTGAATAAACCTCATGTATACATTATGTATGTATTTTTCTAAAGGTTTAGTTATTTGTATTTTTTTCTGGAATAAGTCCCTGTTAAGTGTTTTGATTTAGTAATTAATTGATACATTCCTGAATTATGTTTGTTGCATTCAATTTGGATTCTTGAACCTATTTTATAAATAATACAGGACTATACATTTTTATTTTTTCCTATCTGTCAAATTTTGGAATGAGTTGTGTAACATCTGTATAAACTGAATTGGGAGAAATTTTCTTGTTTTGTTCTGACTGGAAAAAAATGATTATAAAAACAATGACCAATACTTTTCAAGTGTGCAAGTAGAGCTTCTTATTATTCATCTAAGGAATATCGATAAAGCTTGGAAGACACAATGCGCGATTAGGATGAAGTAAGCAATAAAATAGTCCTACCACACATTAAATATGGCAAGAAAATTTCAGTGAGGGTATCTACATTTACCAGATGAAAAAACTTGACTGATATAAATATATATTGAGGCTCTATGATAAAATATGTAAAGAGGTTTAATGTATTACACAGTATTTAGTATGTGATTTTTAAATGAGCATCAAGGGATGCATTTATGTATCTCCAGGTAGTTTCTTAGGGAGTAAAAAGCATACCGTTGAGTGGATTTATTCATACTAGAGAGAAATGGTAAAAGGTTTTATTTATTTATTTTTGCCTAATAATTAGTTTACTCTTATTATCTTAAAGTCTTACTCTGCTTTTCCAAGGCGTAGAACTCAGATAAAAGATTCCTGAGTTAAAAATAAATGGACATGATGAATCAGAAGATTTATCTCATAATAGGTTTTCTGATTTATATAATTGGAAGAAGTCAAGATTTTAAACTGTTACCCAGTGGTCTCCTCATATTTTATAAAATATATCAAGCAATCGATAGCATATCTACACTATGCCTGTATGTTTAGCACAAGCTTAGCACATATTATATCATCAATAAGCCTAAATAATTCTAAATCAATCGGTTGCAGATGGTACACTATTTTTATGTAAAATATAGCAAGGAGGTTAGAGTTAGAAAATCCCACTTGTTTCCACAGATGGTTTATAATTTAGTAGCTAGCATGAGAGAAACAGACAACAATTATACAAGATGGAATAAAATAAATATTAAAAGAGAGATACAGGCAAAATGCTATGGACATTCAAAGGAGGAAGAAAATATAGAAATTAATAAGTTGAAAATACAAACCAGAAGTTTATATAAAATTATAAAGCAAAAATTTGAGCCACAAAAATGTTAAAGGCAAAAATAACCATACAGAATATAATTAAAA
Organism: Colobus angolensis palliatus; assembly: GCF_000951035.1. Lineage (NCBI taxonomy): Eukaryota > Metazoa > Chordata > Mammalia > Primates > Cercopithecidae > Colobus > Colobus angolensis. Next base: position 1,911,553 of record NW_012116055.1, read on the forward strand.
TGAAGACATATGAGATTTACATATATTGAGACTCAGTAATGAAGAAATAATTCGATGGTTAAGTAATTAAATAAACATATGTTGAGCTGCTGGGTTTGAAAAGATAAATAAGATTAACATAGCCACTGGCTTCTTATCACTCACACTTTAGTGGAAGAAAGAGATAAGTAAACAGCAACTTACAATAAATGTAATAATTTTAAAAAGGAAGACTGTAAATTAGGCCTAGCTAACTCACATTTTGTGGATCAGAGAAGGTTTTTCTGGACACAAAGGTAGATTCTATATTAGGCCCTAAAAATGGGTAGGAATTATTCAGTTGATATGAAGGCTGCTACAGTGATAATGTACAGACATGCAAGCATGTCTGCTTATCTATAAAGGAACTATAGAACTTTGTCATTAATATCTGTGTAACTATTTTCTGATTCCTTCACTTGACATCCATAACAACACTGTGCATCTCTGTACTACAGGCGTGTCTGGCATCAAGAATGCTAACAGGTATGTTGTCTCTGGTTCTTGGCATAATTTTTGCTTTATGACTTAAAGTAATTCAGACTCCCTTATGGGGAAGGATAACAATAGCAATGCAGCTTTACATTAGTCCACTTTTCAGATCCCTTAAGAAAAACAAGCAGGGTAACCAGGATAGGAAAATAAATATTACATGTATAACACCGTTTAGGAAGCGACATGACAAGGAATCTCCAGGAACAATGAAAGGAGGGTGCGAAATAAAGCAACATAGAACTCTAGGCACCACAAGGAAAGAATCCAGGTGTACCAGCAGTGCATAGGTGGTAGGGTGGAGAAAGAGGAACTTCAACAATTCAAGAGCACAGGAACACTGAAGTTGCGAATGGATACTCACTGGAAAATTGAGAGGACCTGATACCAGGAAGTAACTATGGTAACAACAGTGAAAGAGGAAGAGGCCTCTGCAAGCTTCATTTTGCTTTAAACAGATTTACTCAAACATAATTTACATCCTATAAAATGTACTTGTCTTAAGCATACAATATAGTTTTTAGTAAAAATATAGGGTTGTATAATTATCCCAACAACCCAATTTTAAAATGTTTTCATCATTCCAAAAACATCCCTTGTTTCTTTCCCAAGTACTTCGTATAGCCAACTTCAGTTGCAGGCAACCACCAGTCTACTTTCTGATTTTTTAATGCACAATTCAGTACATTCAATCACAAAATATGTGAGAGGGTTTTTTTGTGTGTGTGCCTGGATTATTTTAAATAGTATAATTTTATTGAGGGTCATCTGTGTGGCAGGTATCAGTACTTTGCTTCTTTTTATCATTGAATTGTTATTCCACTGTATGGATATACTATGTCTTCCTCTTCACTTGCTGGTTGATAGATGTTTGTTTTCTGTATTGGTGTATTACAGATCGTGCTGCTATAAACATCATATAGAAGTCTTTGTGTGGGCATGTATTTTCGTTTCTCCTGGGTAGATTCCTGTAAGTGGTATTGCTGAGTCATGTGTTAAATTTACATTTAAGTTTTAAAGACAGTACCAAACCGTTTTACAAAGGCTCTTTCCATTTTACTTTCCCTCCTGTAATGTACAAGGATGTACCTGTATTGGTGTCTCTCTTTTTTTATTAGAACCATGCTAGTGGGTGTTATGTAGTATGACATTTTTGTTTTAATCTGCATTCTCCTAATTATGATGCTGAATGTCTTTTTCTATGCTAATTGATCAATGCACATCTTTTTTTTGAAATGTCTGTTTTTTTCTTTTTTTCTTTTTCTTTTCCTTTATTTATTTATTTATTATTTTTTTTTTGAGACAGGGTCTTGTTCTGTTAACCAGGCTGGAGTACAGTGGTTCCATCATAGCTCACTGCAGCATCAAACTTCTGGGCTCAAGCAATCATCCTGCCTCAGCTTCCTGAGAAGCTAGGGCTATAGTTATGAGGCACTATTTTTGGCTAACTTTTAATTTTTTTGTAGAAATGAGGTCTCAGTATGTTGCCCATGCCGGTCTGGAATAAATGGCCTTAAGTGATTCTCCTGCCTGTCTTCTGAAGTGCTGGGATTATAGGCATGGAACCACTGTGACCATCCTGAAATTTCTATTGAAAACTTAAGCCCATTTTTAAAGTGGGCCATTTGTCTTCTGGTTATTGAGTTATAAGTCAATATTAGAATACATTTTGAATACAAGTCCTTTGACGGAATTAAGATTTGCAAGTATTGTTTCCCAGGTTGTGTCTTGTCTTTCGACTTTCTTAAAGATGCTCTTTGAAATATAAATGTTTTTAGATTTTACCAAGTCTGATATAACACATTTTTCTTTTATAGATGGTGCTTCTTTGTAGTATTTAAGAAACATTTTCTTTTTCTTTATAGTATATAGTACTATAAAGTACTATATGACTCAGCAATACCACTTACAAGACTCTCCTCAAGAGAAATGAAAATAACCATAAAGTACTAACTATATAATACTTGATGGTACTAACTATAAAGTACTTTATAGTACTAACTATAGTACTAATATAAAGTACTTCATAGTACTTTTACATAGTATTTAAGTACTACTAGATAGTACTTTATAGTACTTCTATATAGTATTTAAGAAACAGCTTTGTTCCCTTTATTTATTTAATAGTTTTAGCTCTTTCGCTTAGATCTCAGATCTATTTTATTTTTGACTATGATTTTTAAAACCGTTTAAACTTATCCTTTATATGTGAATATCAGTTGTCCCCCGAATATTTGTTGCAAAGACTATTATTTTCCCGTTAAATTAATGCCGTTCAACTTGTTTTGAAAGTTAAGTGACAATAAATATAAGAGTTTCTTTCTGGATTCTCAATACTGTTCCACTGATCTATTAATATATGTCTGTCTTTGTATCAGCCCTACACTTAATTGATTATAGGAACTTTATAATAAGTTGAAATTGGGAAGTGTGACTCATCCAAATTTGTTCTTTTTAAATATTATTTTGGCTATTCTGTGGTCTCTACTTTTTCATATAAATTTTAGAATTAACTTCTCAATTTCTGAAGGAAAAAAATAAGCCTGCTAGATATTTGATAGTGTTTACATTGAATGGTAGACAAATTTGGAAGAATTGCAGTCTTAATTACACTGAATCTCACAACCTATGAACATGAAAATTCTGTTTATCTAAGTATTTTTTGATCTCTTTCAGCAACACTTTACAGTTTTACTTAATAGATCTTATTCTTTTGAGAATTTACATCTTTTTTGATGCTAATGTATTTGAATTGTGTTAATTTTGTTTACAGACTGTTCATTGTTAGTATATATAATATAATTTACTTTTTAATTGATTTTTTTATCCTGAAACCTTGATGAATACATGTATTTATTTTTATTATAGCATATTAAGCTATAGATTGGATATTCTTTTTTTTTTTTTTTTGAGACGGAGTCTTGCTCTATCGCCAAGGCTGGAGTGCAGTGGCCGGATCTCAGCTCACTGCAAGCTCCGCCTCCCGGGTTTACGCCATTCTCCTGCCTCAGCCTCCCGAGTAGCTGGGACTACAGGCGCCCGCCACCTCGCCCGCTAGTTTTTTTTATTTTTTAGTAGAGACGGGGTTTCACGGTGTTAGCCAGGATGGTCTCGATCTCCTGACCTCGTGATCCACCCGTCTCGGCCTCCCAAAGTGCTGGGATTACAGGCTTGAGCCACCGCGCCCGGCCTGGATATTCTTTTTAAAATAAATTTTATTGTGTATATTCAAAGTATTCAGCATGTAGTTACGAAATGCACAGATAGTGAAATAATTACTGTAGTGAAGCATATTCACATATCCATCATGTCACATAGTTACCCATTTTTTCTGTGTGCATGGCAAAACCAGCTAAAATATACTCGTTTAGCAGAAATCCCTAATACAGTACAATTTTATTAATTTATGTTGTCCATTTGATTTTTAGACAGTTTCATCCTATTTATGTGCTGCTTTATGTCCTCTGACCTGTAACTCCCCATTTACTACCACTCCCCCACTCTTGGGAAGCACTATTTTATTCTCTACCTCTTATATTTGGCTTAAAAAATTGGATTCCACATATAAATGAGATTATGCAATATTTTGCATCCTGTGTCCAGTTTATTTCACTTAGCATAATGTCCTCCAGATTCATCTGTGTTGTAGTAAATGGCATGATCTCCTTTTTAAAAACTGAATAATATTCCTCCAAATATATGGAATATACAATATATGTATATACCAATTTAATTATCTATTCATCCATCTATGAACAGTTAGGTTGTTTCCATACCTTGGCTATTGTGAATAATGCTGTCATGAGCATGGGAATGCAGATATCTTTATGAGATGGCAATTTTATTTCTTTGGGTATATAATCAAAAAGGGATTGCTAGGTCATAGGATAGTTTTATTTTTAACTTCTTCAAGATCCTCCATACTGTTTTCTAAGAGGGCTATACCGGTCTACATTCCCACCAACAGTATGCTAGGGTTCCTTATTTTTTGAAATTCTAATAGTTTATTGTTTTTATATATTCTTTATCATTTTTACATATGGAGTCACGTCATCTGTGAATAAAGTCAATTTTATTTCATAATTTCCAAATGATACTTCAAAGCAAGTGTTTTGCAGTTAACATTGTTTTTCTATTTTTTAGTTGGTTTTTATATATACAATAGGAATTTATGTTTGTAGGAATTCACTTTTGTATGTTTGTGCTAATTTACATTTAACTAACTTGGTAAATTTACCCCTTCCAATTATTATACCATAAAGATAATTTTGTATTTTACTTTGCAATTTACATAAAATTTAAAATGTCTTAATTGTTTTATTGAATTTGATAGAATAGTCAGTGTAGTGTTGAATAGAAGTTGATACAGTGTATGTCTCCCTCATAGCTGATTTTAATAAGCCAACCTTAATGTATGTTTCTTTATTAAGAATGGCATTCCTGTTGACATTGGATCCAAACAACTTCTTTGTCTGGTTACTGTTATATCCTTGATCACCTTAAATGAAAAATAAACATTTTGGGAATTTGTTCATATATTAAGGTAATTATATTTTTGTCCTTCTGGTGCTTAGTGTGTTGAAATGTGTTAATTACATTAACACTGAGCATTCTCCAATATATACTCAACTGTGTTTTTAATGCTTTAAAATTTTTTGTTAATATACTTAAAATTTTGCATCATTTTTTAAATTAGATTTTTAAAAATTAATCTGCATTTATTTATGTTCTGTTTACACTGATCTCCTATAGTTTTTATATCAAGGTTTTATTAGCTTCATTGTAGAGATATTTTGGCATTATTTTTATTTGAAAAACTCTACATCCTCATAAGTCTTATTAGAAAGACCTCTTACTGTAGAAGCTGAATTTGCCAAATATTCCTGTTCTAAGCCTCTTTCTCATGACATCTATGCACATGCTATTTACATTTTTTAAATGACTTCTTTCCCCCTCAAAGTCATGGGGATCAGATTATGAGACAGATCATTCACTGTCAAGGTCAAGAATTGCTGCTGTTAGATTGAATTCTTGGGTTACTAGTGGTAACATAATTAAGGCAGTGTCCATTGTCCAGTGCTTTTATTATCAGCATTTATACAGTGATATTTACATATTTAGCAAGGTGACAAAGGCACTGATTAATCTTAAGGGATAGCATACCATAAATAACCAGGGCTACCTAAATGATGCATACAAACTGTGCAGGTGGAGCTGGTGACAAAAGTGTCCTCAACATTCATTTGGTATTAGTGAGTATTGCTTGTGTATGGACAGCCTTCAAGTGAACTCTTCAGCCCTCTTCATGATTCTGTGGTCCACCCGACAGCCCTTTAATAAATGTATTTTCTGCTCCAGTATCTGAGTTTATTTCTCTTTTTTGCAAATAAGAACCTTTTGTGGTGGTGTGCAGGAGCCAGTTCCTACTGACATGCAAGATCCCACAAGGTTCATCTCTTTGTAACTCTGTATTTGGTGAGGTTATTTTAATAATTTGAAATTAACCATGGTGGGAATATTCATACCATGCAAATCAATGCACTTTACAAATCAAAGCTTTTGTTATTATTGTCTGTTTTTTGAGAGCCAGTTGTTAAACATTTACTAGTACACCATTGCTTGACAAGCACAAACACATTCCTGGATAGAAGTTAAGATGTTGCTTATGAATAAACAAAACCCCAATACAACTTGCATAAATAATGAGGAAGATATTTATCACAAAACTCCAGAGAAAGGGAAAGCTGCAGGTATAACGAATTCTACAGCTCAGTAACGTCTTAAAAGACCCAAGTTCTTTCCATATTTAAGCTCTTTCATTTTTTATCACAAAATGGATGTCACAGTTTCAAATTTTATATGCAGACACAAAAACCAGTAGCAGTAGCTATTTATAATTCATTTTAAATTAAATATCAAGGAAACCTTAACAGAAACCCCAGCAGATTGTCTCATGTCTCATCATGCTTATCCCTAAACCAAATATCAACTAGCATAATAGGACTACTATGACTGGCTTATAAGAGCAAAGATTTACCTTTGAATGGGAGAACAATGTTATGCAGATAAAATCTTGCCTCTGTCTATAAGGAGAAAAGTGGGGAGTACCTGTGGGTAGAAAACCAGCAAAGTGGAAAACTAGCTGCAGATAGCTATCCACTTTTCCTCTTCTCTGAAAAAGAAACTTATCTTCAATTTGAAGGTTTGGTAAAACATTTAAAAAAAATCTCCACCTGGTGCATTTTAAGGTGAATTCGAACAGCTGTAGAAATTATAGCTATTGCAATTGATTCAGGTTTACCATTTCCCTAGTGAGGATATATGGTAATTTCGGTGATCAATAAGTGATGTCAAGAAAATGAAAATATGCAATATGCTAGTAAGTATTACTTGGTAGTGAGAAGTTATTTAACATGAGAATGGGAAAAGGTATGATTTGATCTGAGTTTTAAGAACCTAAGAGGTCATTTTTGAGAAAGAAAATCCAATGTTTGCATAAAATTTCCACTGGAGTAGACATGGTTGGTGCTCATACCAAAGAACCTAATAACCCATTTTCTATTTCCATATGTTGCTTCCTGAGTTTTGGTGTATGTTTAGGTCTAATCATATTCTCCGGCAACTCAGAGAACTGCTCAATCTGTTAAAGCCACTTGGCTCTTCTGACTAAGTGGTAAGAATACCTGTGAGTTTATTGTAGGATCTAACCAATGACTGATGGGTGGAGAAGTAAAAGCTTAACTTCCTTAAGTCCAATTGAGAAAACGTTGATTATAATGTATAATGTAGAGCTCCCTTTTGGGATCAGACTCATACATACACTGAAAACATACCCTTGCTTGGTCCTGTCCTGCCCTTTTCTCTACTGCTTTTTCACTGGTTTCTCCAAAGAGCAGTTTCTTAATATTTCTGACACACAAATCCTTGTCTGCTTCCAGGTACCCCAACCTGAGATACCTTTTCCACACTGTATGTTTGTGTGTATTTGACTCTATGCATATGCAGAAACAGTGATGGGCAGAGGAGTTCTTTAACATTGGCTGATTTTTATTGCTAATTTGGCCTAAGTACTGGCAATGAAGCCATAGGTGGTGAGATAAGTTAGTTTAACATTGAGAAAACTGAGGAGAATACAGAAAAGGAAAATGAGGTGAGACTAAAATTAACAAATTTAAAGTCCGGTAATTAAAAAAAAGTAAGTCTATTAAAATTCACAGTCATGAACAAAGGCAACAGAAGAAATAGAAAAGAACAATTTACAATCGTGAACAAAAGCAATTAAAAAAAGAAATGTAATAAAAAGGTACAGAGTTTACTAAGAGTAGTCCTGGTACTAAGTGAAATAAGTTAGAGAACTATTAGCAGAAATGCTAGTGGAAATTAAACCAGTTGTTTTCTTCAGCTTTATTGAGGTTAATTGACAAATATAAATTGCATATATTCAAGGTGTACAATGAGATGTTTAACATATTTATTACCTCACATACTTTTGTGGTAAGAATACTGAAGATCTACTCTTTTAGCAAATTTCAATTACGCTTGAGTATTTTGTATACTTTAAAATTATTAATTATACTCACCATGCTATGCATGCAATTAAACCAGTTTTTAAAGGAGATGTAAAATTTGGATAGGCAGAAAGGAATAGTGAGAATGTTCTCTGTGGAACTGCTGGGACAGAGAAACAAAGGCTAAAATATTCAAAGACCATTTTGGTGATGCTAATATGTTAATAATAATGACAACAGCAGCTAATCAGTTTTGAAAGTTTCATGAGCCAAACACTCATTCAAGCATTTCACATGCGTTGTCTTTACCAACAACGCTGTGAGACAGGTATTGTTACTATGCCCTGTTACACACACATAATGAGTCTAAGGCACATGGAGCACATAATTTGATCAATGATATGTGGAACATTAATATTCATAAATAATATATTTCCAGAAGGTAAAATGTATATTAATTTGGAGAAGTTGACTAGAAGAAGTGTACTTTTAACTGAAATTAGGATACTGAGTATTTAAATAGCAGAGAAAGAAGCTAGAGGACTCAGAGCTTGTGTTGTAGGTATGTTAGTCACATAACACTCTGGAATTTGTCAGTGATGTAAAATAGTTAAGAAATACTGGGCTAGACAAAAGATGACCAGTTAAGAGGTCTTTGCATACACTTACTCATTAGATAAAGACTCAAACAGCAGCAGTAGATGCCAGGTGGTAAAGAAGTGGTGCTTGATACAGTGCAAAAAATTACTGAGGGAAAGAGGCCTGTGAAAAATGAAAATATTGTTTAGCATGTTTAGAGCTACACTTGACTGTTCTCACCTCTGCATTGCACATAAGAAGCAGTATTACCAGCCTCTGTAGCACACTGTAAACCCTACTTGAGGTCTGAAAATCATAGAATTTAATTTCTTAGCCCATATTTAAACCTCTGTCTCTGCAAGTCACATGGAAGTAATAATCTCAGAACATTATTGAAATGGGAGTGAAATGCCCAAAAATAAGCTTTCAGTAAATATATTGACTCATCCAAACCATTTATGTTGGATTTTTCCCCAGAAGTTAGGAAGGAAGATTATTGCAAGCATAATTCAAATTGTTGCGAATATTTTTCTTAAACTTCAGATTATATATATATATATTCATTAATTTTTGTGCTAATGTGTGCATAACCACCATGTGTACTTTTGATCACTGGATCATTCCTTTCCTTCTGTGATTCTATGTAGAAATCCAGCGCTGGAGGCATGTAGGAGGACTATTCTCACATCTAGATTCATACGCCCTTTTCTAGCTCCGTACATGATTACCTTTGTCAGGCTGGTACTCTTCAGTTGTTTCTGTTTTCTCTGAAAACCATAAAAACAACTTATCTCTACTAACCATAATGCCTAAAATGATCCTTTTGGTATCAGTTGCAGGTAAATGTACATTCCTATTTTATAATTTTCACTTTAAGTCTAGATTAATTCCTGAAAATTTGTTTTATCTCTGTATGATACATAACAAGTAGCCTAGTTATTCCTTTCTAGGTATTCTGTCAATAACAGCAAGATAAACCCAGTCCTGTATAAAAATAACAACCTTTGGATGCCGTCATTTTCTGAATTTAGATCCCATATTAAATAATTTAAACTCAACTATGCTATGATTTTGTATTAAGACTCTCTTACTCTCCTTTGTTGTCTGCCTTGAGTTGGTTCTTTCTCGTGGATACTCTTTCAGTTTTTGTATCTGTGGCTTTGGATCTTCTCTTGACAATCATTTGCTCTTTTCTTGCTTAGAGGATATTTTCTGGCAAACATCTAGCCACTCTCTTATTTACTACTAGCATGTGGTAAAAATATTGATAATCTCACCCACAATACAGTCCTGGAAAATATTCCTCAAGAAATTATTCATAAGTTATATATTGTATGTATAGGTAAGATATAATTTGAGAGTTGAAAATTAAGTTGTGTTTACATTAATGGAAAAATTCTACAGGTTCTTGCAGTTTAAAAGAGGTGATTTCTTATAACATTAACACATTAAATAATTGACCAAGACTGCTTTGATTTTACCCCAGACTTCATAAGTTATAAGTTTGGTGGTAGGTCCTAAGTTTACCTACTGTATTTGTCCATTCTCATGCTGCTATAAAGAAATACCTGAGACTGAGTAACTTATTAAAAGAAAAAGAGGTTTAATTGGCTCACAGTTCTACAGGCTGTACAGAAAGCATGGTGGCATCAGCTTCTGGGGAGGTCTCAGGGAGCTTACAATCATGGTGGAAGGCAAAGCGGGAGCCAGCACTTCACATAGCCAGAGAAGGAGGAAGAAGAAGAGGTCAGAGGTGCTGCATACTTTTAAACAACCAGATCTCATGAGAACTCACTCGCCATCATGAAAACAGCACCAAGAGGATGGTGCTAAACCATGCATGAGGGATCCACCCCCATGATCCAATCACCTCTCACCAGGCCCCACCTCCAACACTGAGGATTACAATTGAACAGGATATTTGGGTGGGGATACAGATCCAAACCTTATCACCTACACTAGGAAAAAATCAAACAACATAGACATAATCAATTTTGTTGGACATTTATAGACACAATCCTGGCAACTTCATATGCCATTTTTCCAATCCTGTAGAATATGCATCTTTAAACAATTATAGATTCGGAGAGTACATGTGCAGGTTTGTCATAGGCGTATATGCTGTAATGGTGATATTTGGGTTTCTAGTGTGCTCATCACCCAAATAGTGAACATTGTACTAAATACATAATGAGGTTTTATATGAATATGCCTAGAATTTTGTCTGCATTTCATGCTTTCTGTAGTTTTAAGTATAAGATAATGAAATTTCCTCTAGTATCCATGTGTCATTTCACTCATTTATTTAATTAATTAACAAGTATGACTCCAGCACTGTTATTAGTCCAGTATTCTTTTAGATCTCAAGAATGCAGCAATGAACAAAATAATCAGTGAAGTCCTAGCTCACAGGTTACATGTTAGTGAAAAATACAGAAAATAATTGTTATGAAATAAATAACCTATATACTGTGTCAGATGGTGATAGTGCCATGAAGGAAAATAAGGTAGTGTTAAGGGTATGGGTATTTTAAGCTGGGGCAGGGAGGATGTTAGTCATTCACTTTTTAATAGAATGATCTTGGAAGTCCTCTTTAAGGTGATAGTTGACTGAGACCTGAAAATTAGAGATAATATTTTGGAGAAGAATGTTTTAATGTAAAACTCCAGCAACACTGCTTGCCCCTGGGAATGAGCTGATGTTTGTGAAGAGCAAGCAGACTAGCCTGACTAGAGGAAAGTGAGCATGTGGTGGAAATGTCCTGAGTGTGGGGAAGGCAGGCCGGCCATATAGGCCTGCAGAAAGATGTAAAGAAAGAAACTAGTTTGGAGGGGAAGATGATGAGTTAATTTTGGTAGATGATAACTTCAAACTGGATATTAGACATTCAAGTGAATATTTCAAATAGACATCGGGAATATTAGCAACTACACCATACAGCCTCTGGAAAATACTATGGCTCTATGAAATACTATTAAATAGTCATCTGCGACTGAAATTATCATATCCTTTCACTAGAGGAAAATACGTTGTGAATGTTTTGCAGAAATAAGGCCCATTTGGTGTCATTTGTCATCCATTAAAAGAAGGGGCAATCCCTATGATTGTATTTTACTCTCCATCTATATTCAGCTGTTAAGGTAGATGCAGAAGATCTGGGGAGCTGTTCCTAACAAAGTTGGTTGTGACAAAGTCAGAATAGGACATAAACATTGAGCATATATGCAAGAGAGTGATTTTAGTTATGGACAGTATATTTTAAACAGTTTAAGGAAGGAACTAAAAACATTAGGAAGATAAGGAATATAAATATGTGTAATTTCCAGAGGAGAAGACAAGACAGTTGGACAACAGATGGTAAGTCTAAATACTGTTTGTAAATTATTTGTGTTACAGTACAAGAAGTAGTCATCCAGGGAGATGGAAGGTATTAAGTAAAAATAAAAACATTGTGCATGAGTAAATATATTGACATGTTATTAGTTTTAGTAGTAAGGAAATGGTAAGGTGTAACCACCTTACATTAGAGTGACTAATATAGGGAACAAAACAAAGTCATTGCAGGAGAAGAGTTCCAAACATTAAAGTTTGGGATACTGGAAGCCTCGTCAAAATGGATATTAAAATCATCAAAAATGAAGATAAGTGCATTCATTAGATACAGCATGAGATTTAAAAGAAGTAATTATAAAGACAAGAGTGGAGACTGAGAGTGACTCAGCTGCTAAAATATTCAAGAAACAACAACAAAAAAATTGAGCTCCTCTTGGGGTATTTAGACGACCAGAACAGAGAGGAAGAGGTAACATCTGTTATAATCTGATGAAGTGCAAATTAAAGCACAAAAATGTTTGAGAGGAAGAAGGGAAATGTTGTGGTAGTAGAAATGAGGAATAAGAATGTAATGTCTTATTTTCAAGTCAAATAATGCAAGGTGTGTAGAGAAAAAGTCAGTAATTCAACCAAATACTCAAGTGGCACAACTGGACTCATATTCAGGTCTACCTGTTTTGAAGCAAGTGCTCTTTTTACTTTTCCTTGGCATTGCAAAACAAAATACTTGACTCATGGTCTCAACTTACTGCAACTGAGGTTTGAAAATGTAATATTCAAGTGGGACCAAAAACATAAAATGGAGTTTTAAGATCTCACTATTCTTTGTATTCTTCTAAAAAAAGTATATATTTGTGTATTCTTCTCAAAAAAGTTTATGCATACACACATATATATATACACACACAAATACATATTACATTCTTATGAAGGAAAAAGTAGTTACTGGATAGGAGGTATAAAAAGGAAATGTTGAAAACACATACAAATATGGTGAGAAAAAAAGTAAAGAGTCTAAATATACCCGTGAGCCAGACAGTAAGCTGTGAGATGAGCTCAAAAACGAAAACACCAATTCATGTGTCAAGAAATCAGAATGATGTTGGTTGCCGAAAAGGTCAAGAGACTTATATATTCAGAAGCAAGAAAATGCCATGCCTTCATATGAAAGTTAGGAGCAAAATAATATCTAGAAGAAACATTTGAGTCTCTTGCAAGTGAGAGCATCCTAGAATGTCCTTTAGAAGCTTAAAAACGCTTAGATGGATGACATACTTTATAAGATATTGTAGAACTCTGGAAAGCATCTGAAATAAGAGGACCGAAAGAAAAAGGGAGGTAAACCACATGGCTAAGTGAAGACTTGGCAGGGGATTGGGGCTGAACAGCCTTCCAAAGTGGAATGGGAAAACAAACAAACAAACACACTAGAGGAAAAATGGCGTAGACGGATGTAATGTTAGCTTTAGTTTTAATGTTTTGGAGATCTCTTAGCAGTTAGGCAGCTAAGTATTAATGTTGACAGAAAATAAAGTTTGTCTCCAGTAAGATTTATATAAGGAGAGTTTGACCTGCAAAAGCATTAACAATATACTCTTAAGTAAAAAACAAACAGTATTAATTATATTTATTTACAGAATACTGGGCACTTGTTAAACAAACAAGTCTCTCTTCTATTATGCTGATTTTTAAAGTAGTTGTGCCTTTTTTTTTTTTTTTGAGACGGAGTCTTGCTCTGTCGTCCAGGCTGGAGTGCAGTTGCAGATCTCGGCTCACTGCAACTTCCGCCTCCTGGGTTCAAGAGATTCTCTTGCCTCAGCCTTCTGAGTAGCTAGGATTTACAGGCATATGCCACCACCCCAGGGTAATTTTTGCATTTTTAGTAAAGACAGGGTTTCACTGTGTTGGCCAGTCTGGCTGTCTCGAACTCCTGACCTCATGATCCACCTGCCTCAGCCTCCCAAAGTGCTGGGATTACAAGCGTAAGCCACCGTGCCTGGCCCCAAAAGAGTTATGCATTTTTATGTGACAATTTCTAGAAGGACTAAAAATTTCTACAGAGCAGTGATCACAAACTGGTAAGGTTTCAGGTATTTTGAAGTTTCTATTAAAACATTTTGCGTCTCTAGATATTAAGGACTTAGCAATGAAGAACAGTCACAGGGCAGCCTATTTCAAAAATGATAAATATACTTATTTAGAAATTGATGTTTCTCTAACTGTTTCTACCATACACAAGGTAGGCAGGATAGATAATGCATCTTCATGGCCCAGAGTGACTGGGTAATGCCAGTTTTCACTCCCCCAGTCCCCAGAGTGGTTCTGAGATGTTCCCACACCTTGTTCATAGAGCTCTTTCAAATCTACAAAAGATATTAAATTAACTCTTCCAAGGCCACATGTCTTCCTGGGACATACAGGATGAAAGACCCCTGACATGGCTCAGCTAGAAGTATAGCAACTGAAGTCACAATATAAAAGTAAAATAGCATGTCCATGGCATTCCAACCCTTATTTAAACATTAACATATAATTTCACTTCATAAAAATTAACAAAATGCTGAAGGATTATAAATTTTCAGAATTTGCCTGCTTAATTATTTATTGTTATTTTTCAAAATTTTACAATCCACAGTAAAGTTGAAAGAATAGTACACTGAACACCCATTTATCCTTCAGCAAGGTTTAATAGTTGATTACATTTTGTCATGTATGCATAATTCAATACACAGTTTAAAAATATTTTCAGGCCAGGTGAGATGTCTCATGCCTGTAATCCCAGCACTTTGGGAGGCCGAGGTGGGCAGATCACGAGGTCAGGAGACTGAGACCATCCTGGCCAAATGGTGAAACCCCATCTCGACTAAAAACACAAAAAATTAGCTGAGTGTGGTGGCGTGTGCCTATAATCCCAGCTACTCGGGAAGCTGAGGCACGAGAATTGCTTGAATCCGGGAGGTGAAGGTTGCAGTGAGCCGAGATCGTGCCACTGTACTCCAGCCTGGGAGACAGAGCAAGATGTCTAAAAATATATATATATATAATTTATGTATTATATATATTTATATGTAATATATGTTTTTCAGACCATTTTAAAGTTGCAGTCCCCTACTTTTACCCTGAATACTTATATGTGCATCTTCTAATGAGGATATGCTTCCACATAAAAATTTATCTTTTACATAACCATCATTTCACCTAAGAAAATATGATGCTTTTGACACTGTAGACTACTAGAACAGGGAGGGATGAGAGTGTGGGTTGAAAAACTACCTGCAATGCTCACTACCTGGGTACAATATACTCATGTGGTAAACCTGCACATGAACCCCCTATATCTAAAATAAAAGTTGAAATTTAAAAATAAATAATATCATTTGCTATATGGTATACTTAAATGTAACTCCTTTTAAATTAAACAAAAAAAAAAGATATTTGAGAACTTTCTTTTTAATTCATGATCCAATCATGTTTCACCCATTACACCAGTCTGCTATATCTGTTCAGACTCTTTAATCTAGATTAATCCTTGTGCCTTTAATAAAATATTTATTTCAAAGCAGTTTTAGGTCTATAAAACAAATTGTGAAGATGGTACAGAGAATCCTTATGTACCTCAACTTGATTTTCTTTATTATTGACATCTTACATAAGTATGGTGCATTTATTACAGATCATGAGCCAATATTGATGCATTACTTTTAACTAATGTCTATAATTTATTTAGGTTTTTTAGGTGCTTTTTTTTTTTTAACTTAATGTCTTTTTTCTTTTCCAGAATCCTATCCAAATGTATTTAGTTATCATGTTTCCTTACATTCTTCTTGACTGGCTGTGACTTTATTTATTACTTTGATAATTTTGAGGATCACTGGTCAGGTATTTGGTAGAGTTTCTCTTGATTTGGAATTTCCTAATGTTTTTCCTTCAACCTGGCTATGGTCATGGGTTTTTAAAGGAAGACTATAATGGCAAAATGTCATTTTCATCATACTGTATCATGGGCTTTGTTTGATTGCTAGAGATGCTATAACAAAATGCTGTAGACTGGTGACTGAAATCATAGAAATGTATTTTCACACGGTTCTGGAGGCTAGAAGTTTGAGATCAAGGTATGAGCAGGGTGGATTTCATTCTGAGGCTTTCTTCTCCCTTTGTCTTCAAATGGTTGTTCTCTGTGTGTGCGTGCATCCCTGGGCTCCTTTGTCCAAATTTTATCTTCTTATAAGGACAACACATAGATTGGAATAAGGTTCACCGGAAGGGCCATTGTTTAACTTGACGACCTCTTTAAAGCTCTGTCTCCAATTACAGTTGTATTCTTAGGTCCTGGGGGTTACGGTTTCAACATAGAAATTTGGGGAGACACAATTCAGCCATGCAGGGTCGTACTACTATTAACTTGACTATCACTGTGCATATAGACCTTGATTACTAAGATAGTATTCATCAGACTGTTTTTCCATAAAATTACTCTTTATTTTCTCTCTCTTCATATTGCACTCTTTGGAAATAAGTCACTATGTGAAACCCACACTAAGTTAATAAATAGGGAAGTTATGCTCTTCCTTCTCTAGGCTGGAGTATCCTTTAAAATTATTTGAAATTCTCCTGCATGGGAGATTTGTTTACTCTCCCCCATTTAATTATTTTATTTAATTACTTATTTAAATTCTAAAATTAGCACTATACATTCTCTCAACATCATTTTTTCATCTCTTTGGTCTTTTTTTATCTGGGGTCAACTACCTCTTATTTAAACTTATGGTGATCCTGTTTCCCACTTTTAGAAATGTGCTTGTCAAAATTTCTCTTTTTTTGTATTGTTTAACTGGATGATTTGTAAATAAAGTTACTCACTAACTATTTGGGGATTTTGCTATTTAATTTTATTTATTTTCTTGAATAAAAAGCTGGTTAGTGGAAAAACTAGACTTCTTTTAAAGTGTTATGTGTTTTGGCCCTTGGATGACCAGGGATTTTGTAATAGATTTGAACTTCCTAAAATAGACTGTTTGAAGAGGTATTAGTGTCACTTTACATAGAAGCCTTCCAGTATGTATTTGACATCCAGCTGATGAGATACTGTAGAAGAAAATGAAAGAACAGATGAGAGAAGGAGTAGGTATCTTTTAGGTCTGGTTTGGATGTCTATAAATGTATACATTGATTGTTATCAGCGATGCTGATTAATTTCATTTGAATTAACCATCACATTTAACTAATTTTCCTGTGACCCAAATAACTAAGGGTAGGTCAGGGTCTATGGTCAGAAAAAAAAATGGCCCTTGCTACTACTAACTGACCAATAATATCACGTAAATCAAATCCTTAAGGTCATGTACTACAGACTCATTTGAATATTTTAACTAATAATTACATGCAAATATTATTTTCTGCTTTAAATTGATGGAATTATTTGTTGATATAGCAATGGTAGTTGTGCAGTGGGAGAACTGGTGGAAACATATTTTATGTGTACACGCATCTAACTTGCTATAGAGGAGAGCAGAATTAAAAGATAAAAGGAAGGGCGAGCTGACTTACAAGGGGTTGACTTTGATTTGTGAGGGTGAGAATGAAATATTGTTGTGCTGTAGAAAACATAAGAGGGATACAAATAGGAATGAGGTGTAAAAGATTTGTGACTGATGTGAGGTAATACATAAGTTTTGTGATATAAAATTGATGTAAAAAGGGTCAGCTATCAGAAAGCATTGAAGTTCCAAAGTATCAGAATTGGAAAGAACTTCAAGGAGCTAGTGAAGAGCTTTGAAAAGAACTTGCTTTGAACTATGTGCACTTTGCAAAATGATGCAATTCAACTCCAAATCCTCTGGCATTTATTCATGTGATTTTAGGGGCAGCCAGTAAATGGGATCAATATTGATGGCAAATTGGATTTTCAGAAAAACACTGAAGAAACATTCATTTCACTAAATAAAACTGATTCTTTTTTTATGAAATAAAAGCAGTTTAAAAAGAGATCACATTAGCCTTAATAATATCAAAGTTGGTGGCTATTCATACCAGTTTGTTCATTTTATCTCACTATGTTCTATGCTCTCAGGTCATTTTCAATTCGTTTTGTTAGAAATGAGATTTGTGATGCTTTTTAGGTCTCTTCTAGTTGTTCATGATTGGAATATGCATTTATAGATAAATCTTTCTGGTGCAACTTTTTAACTTATCTATCACTAGGTCTTTGGAAATAAAGGGTACTCTATAGATCTTTCAGTGGTTTCCATGACCGTGATTGAGTTGACTGTCTTTACTGGTATCACAAACTTAACCAATTCAGTACATTCAAGTAGTCAGAAAAACATGCTGGACTTTCCCTCATGGAAGATGGATTCGTAGCCTCAGGATGGCATACAATTTGTTATTAAAGTTAAAAACAATGGCTAGAAGAATATTTAGTTTTCTGTCCCCCCAACTTTAGTTTACAATGAACAGAACGATCATGTGAGGATAGATGTTGTTTATCTGAGCTAGGAATCATACAATCAATGGAAACAAAAGAATAAATACCGATATCAGTATTTTCCATATGATCAAAGAGAGCTATTGGAATACTCACACAGGAAAGGAAGATCTTTTTGTTTCTTTTTGAGTACATATATGGGTTAATAGAAACATGCTAACCATATAAATAAATCTTTTAATTAGACCTATTATGCAGAATTTGTAAAAATTGCAAGGCTGACTGTGAGTTTTTAGTAGCATGAATGGGTTGTGAATCAGCAAAAATTGGCCATGGAAAAGACAAGGAGTCCTAAGCAGGGTTCAAAGTCTAATGAGAGTGCTTTTCTTCTTGTAAATTACAAATAAATTATGTATCAGAAAAGCCTCTTATTCAATCAAATTGTACATCTTGACACAAGGTAACATGATTTAAATTGCTCACACTGCTAGAGATAATACTTGAATTAAATAAGTAACTCATAACAGGTAGTTAATGTTCTGTTTCATTTTGTATTTAATGTGGCACTGCATGCAGATACAAGGAACACAGCAGTTGTTCTTACTAGCTTTAATACATATGCTGGAAACCCTCCAACTCAGGTGTGAGATGTTAAAAAGGGGATGGTTCTTTATTCCCTTTTATGCCATTATTTTAATGAGCATAATCACTGGTATATGACATATTAGAGGCAGGTCCTTTAGTGTCTTGTCTATCACTTTCTGCTCAAGAACATCATATTTATAGTACCCGGCACAAATACATTCAACAAATAATTGTGGGGTGATAGTTTGATGTATTTATTATAGTATAAGGAAAGACTGATTTCTTTGAGCTGATTCTAACATCATTGTTGGGTAGAGACATCAGTGTTCTTAGGAAGAAGTCTAGCAAGACAGAGATAGATGGAGTCTGAATTCCCAGGATAAATTCTGGCTGTTTCCCTTTAATAACTGCATTTTCTTTAATTAAGGTTTTTACGTGAAGATTAAACAATACATTGCATATGAAAAATAGAGCACAATGCCTAATTCTACTGTGCTCATTAAATGTGAACACACACACATACACATACACACAAACACACACATTGCTTTCTTTCATAAGTGTTAACATTAGAAAGGCTGTATCTCAGAATTACGTGTTCAGAATCATGATACTAAATATATGAAACTGACTTGAACAGCAAAATTTGGGTTCAAGATTAAAGCTACTTTGTAAAAATGTTTTAAATTACAGTCGTAATGTTTATTTCCCTGTCTTTTGGTGATAGTTATGAATTTTATTATAATACTAGATTATGTGAAACTGTTCTATGTGTGCTTTGGCAAATTAATTTCTCCACACCTCAGGATTTCAAAAAATATATTTAATGCATGGAATATATTATATGACCAGTAAATACAAGATCGATACTATACTTATAAATATACAGTATATACATATGGCTTTTGAGCTAAATATTTTTGAACTAAACACAATTATTATAGCAAATCATTCACCCTACAATATTAAATTACTTTATGTGGTATATTACCAATATTTGAGTGCTGTATTGATAAACCAATGAATATATTTTTCCAACAAACATATTTATACCTTGTCACTGTACCCCATAATGTCATCCTTGCAGTTTGATTTGTTGTCCCTGAAGCTACAGCAACACTTCTGTGCACACCAGCCATTTAGCTTGTAAGGGCATCTAAGGACTCTAGATGTCACTCAATGTTTTATCTATAGCAACATAATTTTCTGCAGACTTCTTTGCTCTTCATACAGGAAGCTCACCCACAGGACCAAGAAAGTCATAGAGGTAGTTGCAGATGGACATATGTACTGGCTTCTTTTCTAATTAAATCATTCAGCTTTTTCTGAGAACTTTTTGTTTCTCTCTGATTTTGGCTTTGTCTAGCTGCCAAAGTAGCTGATTTTGATTGCTACTTAGACATTTGTTGTGATGTAATATGTGTTTTCCCTGCTGTAAGGAAACAAGAATGAGCACTTCTGAGGCATAGGCTGAGCAGCAGCCACTGTGCTATAACAGTGTCACCTAGATGGAGGCCCAAACCTTGACTCCATGCAGACTACAACCTATAACGCTCTGAGATAGGGAATTTGGCAGAAGTTGCTAAAACGTGTTAGATGTTATAGAACAGAGTTAGGCATGGCATTAAAGGTTTAGATGAACGCTTTCAAGTGTTTCGGATTCAGGAACCCTTTACACTTTTAAATATTGAGTTATTCAATGAGTTTTTAAATTATAGTTTTTTCTTTGTTCACTAGATTACTAGTGTCTTAGATTTCCTTTACTAATTTGCTTATTTTATCTGCATAGGTGTGTCTTTGTTTTACTGTCTAATTATACCTGACTTCTTTGTATTCAAAATTGGCAACTAGAATTGATTTTCCTTCCAAAAACACCAAACACTTGCTTTCATGCATCACTTTATGTTATGCATACATATGCATATATATTAATGTTTATAAATATGTATGTGTATGTACATATTGCTATCACTATACATATGTATACATATATGTTTTTACATACATATATTTATATATACATATATAAATATGTATACATATGTGAGTACATATATATGTATACGTATATAAATTTTAAAATTTAAAATAATTCTATTACACAATATGCAAGAAAAATGAGATGCAGCATTGACCATGAGCAGACTTAAAATACAACTACCCATATTAAATAATGGATTATTTTTAATAAATTCAGATATACATCAGAAATGGAAGTGTTATATATAAGACATAATATTCATACATAAATAATATGATTAGGATGGGTGTGTGAATGCATTGGAACAATATTATGGACCATCATACTATGTATGTGACTTACATATCTAATTGGAAATTTCTAAGTAGTTGCATTAGAAATAAGTTTAAAAAATTAATTTTTAGGTTAGTTGCTGTAATCTGTAGTCACCTGTAATCTCAGCACATTAGAAGGCCAAGGCGGGTGAATCACTTGAGCCCAGGAGTTCTAGAACAGCCTGGACAACACAGTGAGATCCCATCTCTACAAATAATACACAAATTAGTGGTGTTGTGGCTCAGTGCACCTGTGGTCCCAGCTAATGGGAGGCTGAGGTGGGAGAATCACCTCCCACTTCAGTCACCTCCCACCTCACAGTCAAAGCTGTGATCGTGCCACTGCACTACAGCCTGGGTGACAGAGTAAGATCCTACATCAGAAAAATAAATATTGAAATAAATAAAAGTAATTTTAAATGTATTTAATTTAGGCCACTCTATAAAATATTACAATTGCAACTTGCAAGCAATGTAAAAACTGTCAATGTAATTTTTTTCTATTATTCAGGGTTTGCTGTATATTTTACAATTACCACACATCTCAATTCAGACTAGTCACATTTTAAATGTTCAGTAGACTCATTGGCCTCACAGTTCGATACAAAGAAGGAAAGAATGTTTCTCAACATTAGCTGCAGTAATGGGAGGAAGAGATTTTTTTTCCCTCTGGGTAATATTTATCCATTCTACTTCTACTTAGTTGGAAACAGAAATTTTGAATTTATGGTAAACAAAACTCTTATAAATATGTAATTTCTTCCTAAATGTCTATTTTAAAAAATTACTTCAAATATTAATTGTGGCTCTTACAAATTTAACACTATGGTGTCTATGACAATATTCTACTTAATATATATTGATATCTCCAAAACAATTCTGTGAAACATATATGGAAAATATTTGAGTATTGAATAAAAATATCAGTAAAGTACATCAGAAGTTTGATGGCTTTTAGCTCTACACATTATTTTACCTCAAAGATTTATTAATTAGCAACCATCTAAATAAGAATAATAAACTATTAAAATATTTTGGTCAATAGAATTGTTTACACGATGATAAAATTATATAGTAGGAAGAGCTTGTATTAGTAAGTTCTGTAGAAATATATTCTAATATTACCTATCCCATTTACTTGCTAGGTGGCTTGGAGAAAGTCCCTGTGAACCCCAGTTATCTCATCTCTAAAATGATTATGTTTTCCTTTAAGAACTGTGAAAATAAAAAAAATGTTATCAAAGACCAGTCCAATTTCTATGAAATTTTGAGTTAGTAGATGTGCGTATATTTTTAAATATATGTGTAAACTTATTATTCTTATTTTTAAAATTAATCTGTTTTCTGGTGAATTCAACTTTATTATTGACAATTATCTAAACCATTCTTACAGCATTACTTAAGGAGTAATATATTTAGTAATATATGCTAAAAATATATATATAAAATATTAATTTTGTTCTATAGGTTTGATGTGGTTTGGATATATGTCCCTGCCAAATCGCATGTTGAAATGTAATGCCTATTGCTTTAGGTGGGGCCTGGTGGGAGGTGTTTGGATTATGGGGTTATATCCCTCGTGAATGCCTTAGCACCATCCACTTGGTACTGTCTTTGTGCTAGTGATTTCTCACAAGATCTGGTTGTTTAAAAGTATGTGACACCTCCCTGCCCTCTCTCTACTTTGCTTGTACTCTCACTGTGTGATATGCTGGCTCCCCCTGTACCTTCTGCCATGTTGGTAAATTTCCTGAGGCCTCATCAGAAGCCAAGCAGATGCTGGGTGCCGTGCTTCCTTTATAGCCTCCAGAACTGTGAGCGAGCTAAACCTCTTTTCTTATAAATTACCCAGTCTCAGGTGGGCAACACAGGAATAGCCAAATAGAAGGCCTATCAATGTTTTTATAACAGCACCATTTCTTCATTTTCAGTAAGAAAATTATTTCCAAGAATGTCTATATCAATATTTAAACTATTCCCATACTGTAAAATAAAAAATATATATTCAAGTTAAATTATAAATGTAAATAATATAATTTTCTTTAAATACACGTCTTTCAAACTATAATTTAAGTTTTGTGTCTCTATTATCAGTTTGTTATTATGTTTTCCATCATGAGTTTTAAATCATGAGAGAAATTGAGATGTTAATGGCATTATTCTAGCCATTAGAATGATTATATTATACACATAATAAATCTATGTTAATTAAAAAGCTTAGCTGAATGTAGATGGGTTCTGAGATTCCCTGTGATTGAAACTGGATCTATGGGTAAGTTCTGGAGACATGTGGGGCACACTGTAGTAGGAGCCTACTTCCTCAGCTTAGATTGATAAAACAAGTTTAGAAAGAGCAATATGACAGTTTATGCCATTTTTATTCTTTTGACTTAAATTTTCATTTAAAACTGATGACATATAGAGATGAACTGAATTTAAAGTTTACAAGATCATAAGCATTGGGCCTGGTAATCTTTATTTTTAACCAGCCCCAAAATTGATTTTTATACACACTCATATTTAATTAAGAACCACTGCAGTGACTCAATTTATCATTAATGTGTCCAGCTAAGTGAAAATTGAGAAAAACAAATGGAAGAAGACACATTTTTCAACTCATATAAATTGGTTACCAGTAAAATAGTCTCAAGAAATTCAGGGAAACAACTGAGATACCATTTTGAGGCTGTTGCTATCCACTATCACAGTATCTACTAACCACAGGTAGACAGAATAGTAGAAGGGAGTCATTTTATACCCATTTTACAAAGACAGAATTCAAACATTACTCAGAAGAAAAAAAGAATATTGTACTCTACTGGCCAGGATTTAGTAAGTGGGGAGAAAGCACTGTACTGGGTAGGAATAAATTATTTATTACAGGAAATAGAACACACATAATTGTAAGAGGATCTTGGGAAATGAAGGTCCAAGAGGACTTGCTGAAGGACCAGAAAAGTCACCAACTATTCATCTGAGAAGCTAAGCAAGTGTCATCTCTGAATTGGAATTGTGAATAAAAGTTTCTAGATGGATTTCTGAAAGTTGGTCCCCTCCATAGCTTCCACCTTTGTAGACAGGTGACATCAGCAGGGGAACACAGGAAGAGAGAGCAGTACCAGCATTTGGGAAGAATTGGATGCAGAGTGGAAGAGAGAATCAAAACACCACAGAGCACATCTGTCTGCTACCATGTCTGACTGTGTAGAAAGTAAGGGAGGTCAGCTTCAGAGAGTGTAGGGCACTATTTCACTTTCAAACTCCGTATCTCATGCAAATTCCCCTGTTATCCAACTCCAATCCTGATCCATACTAGGAAGGGGATTATATGAAACATAGTTCCTGGATTAAACAAACTGAACCAGAGCAAACCAATATACACTCTTAATATTTCCAGATGAGAAATAAGACTGACTATATAAAGCTGTCTGAATTCAAAAATGATTAAGCATACCAATATTTGTATGCAAATAATGAACATAATAATAATAATAGTAATTGATGAACATCTGCAAATTCCTCTAGGAATTAGAAGAAAAATTAAGACTTCACCAGCTCAGGATTTTCCAGAAAGTTAAATAAAACTCCTATAAATCATAGGTGAAGAAGTTTCATAATGAGAAGAAAAAAAAGATGACAAAGATCTATATTGAAAAAGTTAAGTCATGACATTAGGAAAAAGTAGGTCTTTTGTAACTTGTTGTCAAGCAGTCACTAGATTTGGAATAGGCCGGGGTATATGTATCCTACTACAGATTTGGCTTCTCACCTCGAAAGTACCAAAATTTTTAGGATAACACATTTTTGTTTGATTTTTATTTTTTGAGATGGAGTCTCACTCTGTCATCCAGGCTGGAGTGCAGTGGCAAGATCTTGGCTCAACGCAACTTACACCTCCTAGGTTCAAGCGATTCTCCTCCCTCAGCCTCCCAAGTAGCTGAGATTACAGGTGCCTGCCACCACGCCTGGCTAATTTTGGTATTTTTAGTAGAGACAGGGTTTTGCCATGTTGGTCTGGCTGGTCTCCAACTCCTGACCTCAAGTGATCTGTCCCCCTCAGCCTCCCAAAGTGCTGGGATTACAGGCATGAGCCACCATGCCAGGCAGGTTGACACATTTTTAAAACAGGACTGTGATCAACCCAAAGGCTCACTTTCTTTTAACTAACATCCATGATGCCATTGCCTTTACGATAAAAAATGTTTCTCTAAATATTAACTTCACCTAATTATCAGTAGCACCCCTATGTTATGCCATATTCTGATTGTATAAGGAAACTCTCTAATTATGAATTGAACAGCATTTCATCTGGTATGAAACCACTGACTTGCAGCAACTTGAGGATTTTCCTTCCTCCCTTCCCCTACTATCCTTAGGCCCAGTTTCACATGGCAGCTACTCACTGAATCAACTTGAAGCTGACTGCATTGAGAGTGAACATGCAGCATTATCAGCTGCGAGATATACGATGTTTTCTATTTGTCATGGCAGTCAATTTTTTTTATCTTTTCATCACTGTCCTTGTAGTAGAACACTCCAAATGGAGTGTGCCTTGTTAATCTTCCTATGGGCACAACCTTTTTCACATACTCCTCTAGGATTAGGAATGTCCAAGGGATGCAGCGCCCACTAATTCAATATAAATAATACAGCCATCCCACTCTCAGAAGAAAGTCTGCCATTGGAGATCTTTCATTTAAATGTTCCAGATAGTGGATCATGGTTTTAAGGTCTTTCACGCACTCTAGTGATGCAGGATATTTCCTTGACCCCTTTTCGGGGCTCACGACAGGGGGTCCTGATTTACTCAGCCTGCCCTGCTCACCCCATTGCAGGAGGGAGAGTGCAGGTGAGCAAGTGCAGGAACTAGTCAGCCACTTCAGTACTGGCAGGAGCAAACTCTGTGCAAGCACTGCTGCAGCATCCAGGTTGGGGTGCCTGCAACCCCAAGGGACCAGAGGGTGTGTTACAGTGCTCTTTGAGCTCTGCTGTCTGTGGACAACAGTGTGTTATCAGGTCAGTGGGCCCTTTGCCTTGTTGAGTGAGGCAGCGGCCATCTGCCAGCAAGGGCAAAAGGCCAGTGTGACAGCCTTTTTGGGTACCCACACTTGGTGGGTCCCAAATTGTTGTCTGATGCCCAAGAAGAATGAGGTCATGTGAACAAATTGAAAGAATGTGAATGTAGAGCATTTTATTGAGTGATGAAAGTGACTCTCAGCAGATAGGGGAACTGGAAAGGAGATGGGAAGGGAAGGTCACTCTCTGCTGAAGTAAGGTCTCCTCTCTCAAGTGTCCAGTTGTTATCTCTGGAGTCAAGCTGCTTCTTTTTGTCTAGCTGCTCTGAGTCTAGGGTCTTTATAGGCACAGGATAGGGGGTAGGGCAGGCCATAGATAGTTTTGGAAAAGGCAATATTCAATTTTTAAAAAGACATTATTCAGAAAGAACTACTCAGGAGAAAGTGGACACATATGGATGGAAGTTCTCACTTTGGGCTGCAGGTTTCAGGCATTTTGGCTCAAAGGTAGGGTTTTGCCAGGGACCCACCCCGTCTGCCTAGAGTTTCTCTGCCTCCTATCTCTGTCACTAGCAGTATATACACTCTGCATTTACCTATCCTTTCTTGGCTCTGTCTCCCTTCTTTACTTTAATATGTCAATGAAACTCCTATCAGTGCTCAATAAATTAATTACATACACACAAAACAGTTATATGATATAAGGTCTGTAAAAATATGGACTTTTTAATAGAAGAGCAATGTATAGAAATGATAAGTTTACTCAATATCCCTGGCATGTTTGTTTAATAAATACATTGTTTTCTCATTACCACCTATTTTTGAGGGTAGATGCAACATAAATACTTACAACTGGAAGTTAATGCAGATCCTTACATTCCATAAAAAGTTGGCCTACTTCTGCTCACTTTTTTCATGGTTTAACTAAAAATGAAAGTGAATTTAAGCAACCTCGTGTGTAATAGAATGTAACTTTGAGCTATGAAATGTCATATTGCTTACATGTGGATTATGAGAAAATTATTTATGAGTTTTTAAAACTATTCCATAATTATTAAAATATGTTTCTGTAGAAAGCAAATGGAATACATATTTTTGTATGTTTGAGGGTGAGCAGTTAAACTGTGTAATTTTCTGCTGCAGATAGTTACCTAAGATGGAGTCACTGAGCTTCTGAAGTAATTAACAGAAAGAATAAAAATCCTGTTTTTGATTTACAAGATGATTTTTACTGGAATAAGGTTTATATGTGTCCTCTTTACTCGTTAGATAATTTTAAGTGGCTTTCTATTTATTATTAAATGTGGGAACTGTGTATTTTATGCACTAATAATTTTACTTATTTGAGAAAATTGGAAATTTTGCTTCTTCCTACCATGTGTTAAAGAAATAGCATGTAAAAGACCGTATCCTAATCAAAGTTGTTCAGAGGGGTATTGAAAGTCAGTATCTTCAACAAAGAAGTGTATACAGTTATACTTAATCATTTCTGCCACTTTTGAATTTTTATCTAAGTGAGTGATTATGTAAATAAGCTAGCTGTTTCCCTGATGGACCAGTGTAATTTCATGCCAGTAGAAACTGGAATGAAGCAAATTAAGAGACGTTATATTACTCTGTATTTTCATGTGAATTTATATCAAGAAGGGGTGGTGATTCCGAATTTTACAGTCATGCAGCTTTTATTAGTGCACAGTAGCTATGTCCGCAGAATGTCATGTGTCACTTCAGCTCTTAATTTTAATACTTCCATTTTTAATGGAATTTGTAACAAATTACCTGTGATGGTAAGATTCTACTTTAATATCAAGTATTATGATTTCAAGTGTTAACTACTCTAGTGATATGATGATAGTTTAAGCTAGCTATGTGCTATGGCTTTGTTCTCATCCTGATTTATCTGGTTCCAATTTTCAGACAGTCCCAATCTCCTCTGATGTAAGAGACCAGTATGACTGCAGCCATTGACTTGAATTCTATGGCTAAAATACCCCATAGACATTATGGTTTCCCTCAGTGGAAAAATGTATATAAATACGTCTTTTAGAAGTGTGGTTCCTTTACCCTGATTCAAATTTCCTCCAATTTCTGTCTGCTTTTATTTACTCTCTGGTGGCTTCAAAGAAACTTCCCTTCCAAGTACTTAATTGCCATATGAAGGGCTATTAGCCTAAGAGCTCTTCCACCATTACCAGAACTGTATGTTTTTAAGTTACAGTTCTTTTTCTCTTTGTATGTAGATCCATTTAAAAAATTGGAAACAATAGGATTTAATTATAGAAATTACCCTGTGTAAAAGTTTTGTAATGAACTTATTTCTAATTTTAAAAGATCCTTTTTTTTTTTTTCTAAATTACTTAATCTGTGAAGCACTGTGGTCTTTTTAAAACTACTCGAACTTTTAGGATATCATACCATTAATAGTCATGTTGACTCTATACATAGGGATTTTCATGAGCTTTATGGTCATGAATTTCTAGTTATGATTTATAAAAATGTTTGTTCTTGCTTTTAATGAGTAGCACGAGATGCATATTTCTACTTTT
Organism: Colobus angolensis palliatus; assembly: GCF_000951035.1. NCBI lineage: Eukaryota > Metazoa > Chordata > Mammalia > Primates > Cercopithecidae > Colobus > Colobus angolensis. Next base: position 1,940,349 of record NW_012116055.1, read on the forward strand.
ATCAGCAATATCGTCTCAACAACAGCTTTAAAGGCTCAGGTTCACTTCGAGTTCAAGCAGATAAACTGCCCAAACTATTAGTTAGCATAGATCTAATTAAAACCTTGTTAGAGCATATTCATTTACTCCAGAAAATGTTATGCAGGTACATGAGTGAATATTGGAAGACAAACAAGACAACAAAAATATCAAGTAAAAAAATCAATATATTGCCCAGAAACTAACAAATTATTGACCTACATGTGTGCATTTTTACAACAGAAAACAAAAGAACTAAAAACAATAAAATAAACTTTACGTGAGAAGTTTCTTAACTAACATAAAAATTGAAAAGGAGTAAAAAAATATGAGAGTCCCCTATGTGGACATGAGATATATAGTCAATCTAGAGTTTCAGTACATTTTCATTTCATTATTAAACAACTGTTGATCTAATTTATTTTATCTATAGTGTTGTACCCTATTATTCTGCATACAAACTGTAACATCCTTTCTTCACCATGCTCATATGAAAGAGAATGAAAGGGAAGGACAGTGGCAAGTGTGATATACCCAAATATTTAACCTCACCAATCAGACATTGGCTCATAATCCCCCTATAAATCCTCATTCACACCATCGCCCTAATGTCTACAATGGGTACCGCAGCACGCAACAGCACTTCACATTTACCTTTCCCACTTACAGTAAGTTAAACATGTCATTACTGTCTTCTCCAATTCTCCGAAGGTCTGTTTCACTTCTATGAATATTTCCATTTTCTAGTTTTGATTTACTCTAGCTTTGACTTCAAAGAGCCACTCTCTATGCCTTTTTTTTTTTTTTTTTTGAGACTGGCTTCTTTGCCTAGGCTGTAGTGCAATGGGGTGATCTTGGCTCACTGCAATCTCCGTCTCCTGGGTTCAAGTGATTCTTTTGACTCAGCCTCTTGAGTAGCAGAGATTACAGTGCTCACCACCACACCCGGCTAATGTTTGTATTTTTAATAGAGACAGGGTTTCACCATGTTGGCCAGGCTGGTCTTGAACTCCTGACCTCAAGTGACCCACCTGCCTCAGCCTCCCAAAGTGTTGGGATTATAGGCGTGAGCCACCACGCCCGGCCTATGCCCTTCTTTTCTCAATGTCTCTCTCTTACCTAAATAGTCCGAGTAAGGTTTCTTTTCAAAACAGCACCTAAAATACAAAGTTTCTGTTAAGAAAACCTCCTTTCTCTGTCACCTGTAACAAGAGACTTGGATACTAAAGGCCTGCCTGTCCTTCCATACCTCCTCATTCAGCAAGTAAAATACACAAATAGATATCTCAATATTTTTTTCTATTTTATTTTATTTTGTTAGTAATTTTTTTCTTCCTAGATTAAGGTACACACACACACACACAAATCCTGAGGTAGCTTATTAATGATCTCTGGAATTTCTAGATTTTTCAGGGCTAGGGAAAACTAAGAACAGTATTATACATTTCTAAAGCTAGATTAGATCTCTTAATTTTGCCTAATTTAAGACAGAAATCATCTCTGCATCCCTGCAAATTTTAGATATTGCCATAAAACCAAATTAGCACAATAAAATGTAATGATTTCCTAACAGAAAGCACATTCTAGAATTTAATGCACTATTGATTCCTTGCCAAAACGAGAAATATCTTGAACTGTCCTTGTCTAAGAAGAATTGCACTTTGAAGACTGGCTGTCAGTTCACAGCAGGAAGCAAATGTTTCAAAAAAAAAAAAAAAAAGAACAAGCTGCTCTTGAGCTACAAGAAGTATGAGAAACTGAAAACTATCAATTCTGTGTTTTTCACCTTTTCCATTGTTCAGTGGACGTCTATAAAGCAAATCAGTGTTTCTGAGTTTTGATATGACAGCCAAGTAAATAGGCCAAATCATTTGTTGCGGTTGTAATCATGACAAACTGACATATCTTGGTTTGATTCTTCATAATGACAAGAAGCAAAAAAATAGGGACATATGGCATAAACAGGCCACTTGAATTTAGCCACAAATTGTTAAATCTCAGGTCACTAATTGCACAAATCTTAAGTTTCTTTTTACTCTGCCATTCAAGGGACTTCTCTGATGTTGCCCTGATAAGACTTTTCAATCTTTTTCAAACTATTCAACTTAAATTGCACTGCATTTTCATGATTTTCCTTATTTTTTTTTCTATTCTTCTATACATAACTGCTCTACATTATCTTTCTACTTTGATCTCTATTCTTTTTGGCCTACCTCCCACCCAATTCTGATGAGTTCAAAAAGTACTCATGTTTTAAGACCTAAGTCAAATTCTTGCTATGTCTTAGGCAAATATTCCAAGAGAAATGTGTAACTCCTATCTCTAAACTACCAATGAATTCATTCGAAGCAATCTTTTGAGACATAGTATTGTATTATATAATTTATGATAAAACTCTATTCATGCTTCCTTGACTGTAAGTATCAGAGTTAATTAACTCTTACTTAGGTTATGGGCATCTCAATTACAATATGATCAATATCTGTTTAATTACTGAATGATTATCTAGTGGCACCAGAATGAGGAGGCCTCATGGATAATGAAGCACATTGCTGTCAGGACCCCAGGAACAGCTTTTGGCATCTAGAATGGATGGCAAAGTTTCAGAGAACTCACAGAAAGATGAATTCTTTAAATTCACCATAGTTTCCAAATTGCTTTAGAGAACTCTAAAGGAAATCATGAAACAATTAGGGCCACATCGATTAACTCAGCACTATTTCTTTTTTTTTTCTTTTTTTCTTTTTTCTTTTTTTTTTTTTTGAGACAGAGTCTCGCTCTGTCACCAATCTGGAGTGCAGCAGCGTAATCTTGGCCCACTGCAACCTCCATCTCCCAGGTTCAAGCAAGTCTCCTGCCTCAGCCTCCCTAGTAGTGGGGACTACAGGCGTGCACCACTGTGCTCAGCTGATTTTTGTATTTTCAGTAGAGATGGGGTCTCACCATGTTGACCAGGATGGTCTTGATCTCTTGACCTCATGATCCACCCACCTCAGCCTCCCAAAGTGCTGGGATCACATGCATGAGACTCTGTACCCAGCCAACTCAGCACTACTTTTACACATTGTTACAAATATTATACTTTTGGAGCAATTAGAAATTGTATGTGATGTCTTATAGTTTTTAGATATCAAGTTCAAATATTTCCAGATCATCTTGCCAACTGATATGTCAGAGACTGCTGAGAGAAGGAAAAGCTCCAATACATCTACAAATTCTGACAATTCTGCCAAAAATTCTTTGGTTCAAAAAAGGCAAAATAATGGTCGTTAGTTGTTATTGGAGAGTAATTCATTAATGCATAATCACCATTAATAATTGTCTAGTATAGTCACTAGGAATTTAGAAGTGAACAATAAAAATGCAGTATATTATTTTAAGGAGGCTCATATAGAGATTTTCTTAAATTTAATGTTCCATATATATGTAGGAATCATATTAGTATAAACTATATGGCGAACCAGGTTTGATGCAGTTAGGATAGTTGATTTTCCTGTGTTTTATTTTTTAATGCAATGAATTGAAAAGATTTTTACAAGTTCTTATCTAAAAGTCAAGTACACAGATTAGGCCTTCTAAAATAAATTGAGACTGATTTGGTTCTGAAGTGAAAAAAATTTAAACATTTTGATTCAAACTGTGGTCTCTGAGAATCAACGCTAGGTTGCTGACAATATCAGAGAGGTCATGATACATTTTACGAATACACTTTGTTTCTCTGGAAAATGTCTATAATTATGAAGAATATGAACTTATACTATTAATTTGTTTGTATAAATATATCATGAGATCTTCTGTCTCAGAATTATAAGGAATGAAATGAAACTTCCTGAGAAATTAATCCTCTGGATTTCTAAAACTATTTATTCTATGTACCAGTGTTTATTTTATAATTTTGATACATTTTTTCAGGAATTTATTTCCTTGGTTTGTAAACACATTATATGGAAGATAAATCCTTGAATAAGGAGGGAATCTTAGAAAATATTTAGTCAGGCTTATTGATTTTACAAACAGAGAAAATGTCTTGTCAGTGTCAGAATGAACAGTATTAATTGAAGTTCCTTATTCCTTTTGATATTCCATATTGATTCTCAATAATTTACTATTCCAAAACAATCTTTTCAATTATTAATAATACCCTGCTTTCTAATTGAGTGTAATGCTACCCCCTATGGATGACTGGATGGGATATGGCTTGTTGTGCTTTACAGTAAGTGATATACTTTAGAGTGGAGTTGCTATATAGAAATACCAGCTTTAGAAATGTGGGTTGATTTTAATTTCTAATTATCATCAATAATTAAATACATAGTTGATAACGAAGACAATGAACATTTTCCTTGGTAATTATGTATCATGTTATTCCTAAACATGTCCTTAATAAAAAATACAAGGATGAGATAACAATTTATTTGTCTTTAACTTGCTGTGTGCTGTAACCATGAATTCTTTAGAGAAAGAACAGGCATACTCAGTAAATAATCACTATATATTGATAGTGGATTCTGTTTTCAAACCCTTACGTCAGACTTTCTCAATGTGTTATACTATTTGGCTGATCATAAGTAACTGAGTTGATTGTTAGAAATGTAAATTACTGGTCCCTGCTTAAAATTGACTGAGCAAATTCTGTAGAGGTGGTGTGAGAGTATCTGCATTTTGAATAACCAAAAAAGAGATTCTTGTGCAATTAACAATAAGAATGCCTGCCATTGTGGTTGCCTAATCTGGCATTCATGAAATATAAGTAAATGTTTTATTCATTAAATTTTAGTTCAGAACTTAAAATGGAATAAACACAATCTTCAGATCTGATTTGCACTGAGTATAGACCTTATATTTGAAATTTGGCCCTTGATTTTGTATCTCTGTGATGGTAGGAGAAAACAAGTAGGAGCTGTATGAAACGATAGACTGTCACCTCCAATAAAGATTTCTTTGTTCCAATCCCTCCAAAATTAAAACATATTTTTTGAGGGAGAAAAATATTTATTAATTTAAAAAGTTACTATTTTCTGAGATTCATTAGGTTCACGGTCTTATACACAAAGCCCGTATGTTTCTTTTTTGCTTTATGTTCTTTTTTTTTCTTAATTATACTTTTAAGTCCTGGGATACATGTGCAGAACGTGCAGGTTTGTTACATAGGTATACACGTGCCATGGCGGTTTGCTGTACCCATCAACCCATCATCTACATTAGGTATTTCTCCTAATGCTATCCCTCCCCTTGTACCCCACCACCCAGCAGGCCCCCATGGATGTTCCCCTCCCTGTGCCCATATGTTCTAATTATTCAACTCACACTTATGAGTGAGAACCTGTGGTGTCTGGTTTTCTGTCTCTGTGTTAGTTTGCTGAGAAAGATGGTTTCCAGCTTCATCCATGTTCCTGCAAAGGACATGAACTCATCCTTTTTATGGCTGCATAGTATTCCATGGTGTATATTTGCACATTTTCTTTATGTAATCTATCGTTGATGGGCATTTGAGTTGATTCCAAGTTTTTGCTATTGTGAATAGTGTTGCAGTAAACATATGTGTGCATGTGTCTTTATGGTAGAATGATTTATAATCCTTTGGGTATATACCCAATAACAGGATTGCTGGGTCAAATTGTATTTCAAGTTCTAAATCATTGAGGAATCACCACACTGTCTTCCACAATGGTTGAACTAATTTACACTCCCACCAGCAGTGTAAAAGTGTTCCTATTTCTCCACATCCTCTCCAGTATATGTTGTTTCCT
>NW_012116055.1:1946166-1965278 GCF_000951035.1 Colobus angolensis palliatus
GGTATCTCATTGTGGTTGTGATTTGCATTTCTCTAATGACCAGTGATGATGAGCTTTTTAAAATATGTTTGTTGTCCACATAAATGTCTTCCTTTGAGAAGTGTCTGTTCATATCCTTCACCCACTTTTTGATGGGGTTGTTGGTTTTTTTCTTGTAACTTTGTTTAAATTACTTGTAGATTCTGGATATTAGCCCTTTGTCAGAAGGATAGATAGCAAAATTTTTCTGCCATTTTGTAGGTTGCCTGTTCACTCTGATGATAGTTTCTTTAGCTGTGCAGAAGCTCTTCAGTTTAATTAGATCCCACTTGTCAATTTTGGCTTTTGTTGCCATGCTTTTGGTGTTTTAGTCATGAAGTCTTTGCCCAATACCATGAATGGTATTGCTTAGGTTTTTTTCTAAGGTTTTTATGGTTTTAGGTCTTATGTTTAAATCTTTAGTCTATCTTGAGTTAATATTTGTATGACGTGTAAGGAAGGGGGATAATTTCAGTTTTCTGCATATGGCTGGCCAGTTTTCCCAGTACCATTTATTAAACAGGGAATCCTTTCCCCATTGCTTATTTTTGTCATGTTTGTCAAAGATGGTTGTAGAGATGTGGTGCTATTTCTGAGGCCTCTGTTCTGTTCCATTGGTCTATATATCTGTTTTGGTACCAGAACCATACTGTTTGGGTTACTGTAGCCTTGTAGTATAGTCTGAAGTCAGGTAGCATGAGACCTCCAGCTTTGTTCTTTTTGCTTAGGATTGCAAACATAATCCATCACATAAACAGAACCAATGACAAGAAACACAGGATTATCTCAATAGATGCAGAAAAGGCCTTCAATAAAATTCAACACCCCTTCATGCTAAAACACTCAATAAACTAGTTATTTATGGAACATTATCTCAAAATAATGAAAGTGATTTATGGCAAACCCACAGCCAATATCATACTGAGTGGGCAAAAGCTGGAAGAATTCCCATTGAAAACTAGCAGAAGACAAGGACACCCTCTCTCACCACTCCTATTCAACATAGTATTGGAAGTTCTGGTCCGGGAAATTATGCAAGAGAAATAAATAAAGGGTATTCAAATAGGAAGAGAGGAAGTCAAACTGTCTCTGTTTGCAGATGACATGATTGTATATTTAGAAAACCCCATCTTCTCGGCCCCCAAACTCCTTAAGCTGATAAGCAACTTCATCAAAGTCTCAGGATACAAAATCAGTGTGCAAAAATCACAAGCATTCCTATACACCAATAATAGAGAGCCAAATCATGAGTAAACTCCCACTCATAATCGCTACAAACAGAATGAAATACCTATGAATACAACTTACATGGGATGTGAAGGAGCTCTTCAAGGAGAACTACAAACCGCTGCTCAAGGATATAAGAGGATACAAACAAATGGAAAAACATTCCATGCTCATGGATGGGAAGAATCAATACCATGAAAATGGCCGTACTACCCAAAGTAATTTATAGATTCAAAGCTATTCCTATCAAGCTACCATTGACTTTCTTCACAGAATTAGAAAAAAAACTACTTTAAATTTCATATGGAACCAAAAAAGAACCCATATAGCCAACAAAACATATTTTTGTTTGGACTCTGAACTACATGTCTCTTTCAGTTCTTTTGGGCTAAGTTGAGACTATGTTGTTGACTCTTATAAGATCAACTGTTGTTTTATATGGTAAGATCATGATGCTATCAGGGTCTTCTGTGAGGCAGAAAAATGTTGAATCAATTAACTCATTTATTTATTTTTCAATGAATATTTATTAATAACTCACTAGGTGCTGGAAAGGGAAAAATTAAAAAAAAATTCTATTAAGGAAACTACATTTTTAATGGATGGAAATACAATAAATGTATCTCCTGAAAGAGTGAAATGTAAGCAAAGATGTGAAGGTGATTTAAAAAATAAAGTATATGTAACTTAAAGTATAACAAAAAAATAAAAAAATAAAAAATAAAAAATAAAGTATGTGGATATCTGGAAGAAAATGTTTCCTTTTAAAGGGAAGAGCAAGTGCAAGCACTCTGAGGGAGAAAAATTCTGAACATATTTGGGAAACAGCGATTGTAACTGAAGCAGATAATCTGGGGAATATTAATAATGTCAGAGAGGTAATGGCAGGTGGCAGCAAGGCCACTAAGGAACCGGCTGGGCATCCTAAGGATTTTAACTTTTGCTCTGAGTCAAAAAGGAATTCTTCAAAAGATATTGAGCAGACTGTTGACAATATTTTTAGGTTTAAAAATTTGTGAAGATGCCATGTTGAATAAACCATATTTTGAAGAGGGAAGGCAGCAGGATGACCTATTGGTATGTCCAGACTAGACATGATGCTGAGATAGGAGAGGATAGTAACAGTGGGAGTGGGAATATGTGGTTACACTCTCAATATATTTTGAAGTTAGAATGAATATGACTTTGTGATGGATTTTAAAATAGAATGAAAGGGAAAAGGAAAGTTAAACACTGGCCAAGTTTTTGGTGTGAAAAAATAAAATATTTTTATTAACAAAGATGGGACCTGATTGAGCTAGTAACAGTTTTGAGGAGAAGATCAAGAGTTAGGATTGAAAATATTAATGTTAAATTTTGATGCCCTTTTGAATCCAAGTAGAGATGAATAGTTTTGGTTTTGAGGACACAGACCTTACCTGGAGGCATCAATGTGAAGCTGTCAACATCTAGATCATGCTTAACACCAAGAACCAGAATGAAGTCATGAAATGTTGGCAGGCTGGCAGAGAAAGTAAGAGGACCATAGGGCAGACTTCTCCGAGACTGGAGAAGTCTGGGAAGAGGAACTAGCAAATGATTCTGAAAAAAATGTAGCTAGTGAACTAGGGAGACATCCATAAGTATGCAGTGTTCAGGATGTCATGTGAAAAAAAGTATTTCAAAAAGGAGAATGGCCAAATGTGTCAAATGCTGCTAAGAAGTACAGCTATAAGAACAGTGATAACTGGTCATCAGATTTACTAACATAAGGTCATTGGAAATAACAGTCCTCTGCAGAGGGAAAATTACCAGGAAGGGAATAAGGATTATTTCAGTGAAGACCTTGAGTAAGTGAGGTTGATTACGCAAAAGAGGCCAGTTGTCTCAGGCAGTAGCATGGACAAATCATCAAAAATGTGAGTGACCACACATCCCAATTTGCCCAGGACAGAGCCAATTTACCTTTGACCATCCTGACTTATTCCTACAGTAATTATCAATAAAGGCCATGTTCATGAACCAAAAGCAAGGCTAGACAATATGATTTTGGCTTTTCTCCAGCTGTATTTGGCTACAGTAGTGTGGTGATTTGTATTTAACCACAAAAGTGGTTTTGTCAGCATAGTTATATGAAGAAAGGGAAGGGTGAGAGAATTGAGGATAGAGTAGTTCCCCCTTATGTCTGGTTTAACTTTCCAGTTCCATTTACCCACAACAGTGATCTAAAAATTTTGAATGGAAAATTCAATAAACAAACAATTCATAAAGTTTAAATTGTGCACCCTTATGAGTAATGTAACAAAATCTCACACCGTCTTTCTCTGTCTTACCCAGGACATGAACCCTCCCTTTGTCCAGCAGATCCACACTGTCTATGCTACTCACTTTGTTACTTAGTATCTGTCTTGGTCAGATCAACTGTTGTGATATTGCAGTGTTTATGTTCCAATAACCCTTATTTTACCTAATAATGACTTCAAACCACAATAGTAGTGACTTTTTCAATTTGGACATGCCAAAGAGAAGCTGAGTGAAGTGCTTTCTTTACATGAAATTGCGAAGGTTCTTGACTTACTAAGAAAAATCAATCATATGTTGAGATTGCTAAGATCTACAGTTAGAACAAATGCATTCGTTAAATTGTGAAGAAGGAAAAATAAATCTGTGCTAGTTTTGCTGGTGCACCCTAAACTGTAAACATTATGGTCACAGTGTGTGGTAAGTGCTTAATTACGATGGTAAATACATTAAATTAGTGGGTGGAAGGCACAAACAGAAATGTGTTCCAATTGACAGCATCATGTTGGGTTAGAAAGCATTGAGCCTGTTCAAAGACTTCAGCAAGTATCCTCTGTGAATACGGGATGGAGGGGATGGGGTACTACTGTATTTGCAAAAAGTTTGAAATATTTAACTACTGAATTTAATTGTGTAAGGAGGAGGAAATAAGGGGATGGGGGGAACTAAAAGTTGGTGATATCAATATATTGCAGGTTTCAGTAGAGTTGAGTGTTTCTACTGAGATAGAGAGGTGGTGCTGACAGAATTTAATGTTGGAAATTGAGGTTGTAAAATCACTGAAGATATTGGAAATGATACCTTCTATGTATGATCATGAATATAAGGGCCGAAATTAGGTAGAGAATAAAATCACTGGAGGAGAGAAGTTTGAGAATCAATAGGCCAGAGTATTGGACAGATCATCTAAATGTTTATTGATATCTCTGAGAAACAGAACTGGTGTTATGGAGGAGACAGTGACAGTAATTTAGGAGTTAATATATTTAAGAAATGAGGAGGAGAATGGCCTTAAATTCTAATGATGACCAAAATTGGAAGTATTTGGTTATCTTAATCCCGTGACATGAAATTCAAAGCTATGAAAGTTTTTAGAAAGGAAGGTGATAAAGTGATCTAAAAATGAGGCCAAGGAGTAATAGTACACATTCCTACCTTAAAAAATAGTGAGAAAATGTGGTATGGAAATAAAAATATTCAATAACTAGCAGGGCTTTAGCAGAAACAGTATCTTCAAGAAATACCTAGCTCTCAGGTAACATAAAAAGCTAAATGAATCATAGAGAACTAAGGTAAGAATATGGGGGGTTTTGTCAATGATGAACTGTGAGTTCCAGAGAACATGAAAGAAAGGTTTCAGTAGTTGTCAAAGGGTAAGAGATGAATCAGAAAAGACAGTCTACAGAATCATATGAGGATTAGAATATAGGGAAAGAGGACTGACAAGGGAGTTTGGGGTTTCATGAAGGTAATTGATAAACAGAAAAGCAGGGTATGAATGGATTAATCCTGCACATTTCAAAGCAGATAGTAATAACACTGGGGCTAATGTCAGCAGAGCAGGGACTAGTGGAAGCTGGGAGCTTTATCAGATGTGGAGGCCATGCGATCAGTGGTTTCCCTCCAAATGCTGCCTCTTGACCATGGTAGTATAGTGTCTTGGACAATAGAAGATGAACATAAGCCTGGAAAAGAATGGTCTTAGGTTCAAGTTCTGGGAAGTCTTTCTGGATTATGCCAAATGAAGGTTTAGAGCAAGAGGGTATTGATCTTGCTTTGAATATGGAAAGTTCAATTTTTAGCCCAGAGGAGGGGCATCTCAATTCAAGTGTGTGGGACTACCACTTGATATTAATTTAAATTTAAAGCTATAATTAACATTATCAAATGCTATATTAATAGTCAGAGTTAGGCTATTTGAAAATATTATCAACCAGTAAGAGACTTTCTCTTCTGGCCATCAGATAGCAATTGGTACTATATTAAAGCTCTTTACATAAATAGCTAACTCTCTAGACAAACTACATGAAACAGCTATTTTCAGATGTTGAGCAACAAGCAACTAAGAAATATGATGCCTGAGAGAAGTAAATGATTTATACCTGAAAATGGTTCATGGTTTTTACCTGGAAGCAACTACTGAAGCCCAACCTTAGCAAACTGATCTCAGTTAGAGTATGCAGGACTTGCTGAGCTGAAGTGACAAAGTTGAGAATTTGAGGAGTTCGAAATTAATGAAGAAGGGTATCAGAGAATAGGATGTTACACAAATAATGAGCCTCAGAAATTTCAATCTGGATCTCCTTGAGTAGTTGACTGAATTCTAAGCTGAGTGTGTGGGACTCTATCACACCAGGGAAGAAACAAGAACTGAGGAAATGTAAACTAAACAATTACAACAGGTGGCTCAGTGCTGGAAGTTATTTGATTTTCAACCAGCCAGAACTGAGAGAACTGACTAAATACATGGGGCATTCAGATGAATTTGTAGTTAAATTTTTTTTTTTTTTTTCTGAGACAAATTCTCGCTCTGTCGCCCAGGCTGGAGTGTGGTGGCATGATCTCAGCTCACTGCAACCTCTGCCTCCCGGGTTCAAGCAATTTTCTGCCTCAGCCTCCCAAGCAGCTAGGATTACAGGTGCCTGCCACTACATCTGGCTAGTTTTTGTATTTTTAGTAGAGATGGGGCTTCACCATGTTGGCCAGGCTGGTCTTGAACTCCTGATCTCGTGATCCACCCACTGCGGCCTCCCAAAGTGCTGGGATTACAGGTGTGACCCACTGTGCCCAGCCAAAAATCTTTTTTAATAAAAGAAAACTGAAGGTCAATATGACTTCGCTAGCACATTCTATCGTGCATTTAAGAAAGAAATGACACCAATTATTCATAATCTTTTCTAGACAATGGATGAAGAGGAAGCAATTCTCAACTCATTTTATGAGGTTAATATTACCATAATAGCAAATGAGATACAATTTTTCAAGAAAACTATAGATCAATGTCCCTCATGAACACACATATAAAACTCCTCAATACAATATTATTAAATTCAGAAATATATGAACTTGATAATACATTATGACCAAGTAAAAGTCTATCACAGGAACGCAAGGATGATTCAACATTTAAAAAGCAATCAATGCTATTCACCATATCAACAGACAAAATAAAGGGTCAACTAAAAATTTCACAGGAGTTTATATGTAGATATTTTGTTCCTTTCTGTGGCTCATTTTTTTTTTTTCTGAAAATTAACTCCTCAATTTTGAGCTGTTCGAAGAAGAGTTCTGAACTCTGTTCTTTCATACTTCAAGCTAATAAAATGTCTGGTTTTCTACTTGAGATATAACCACCCAACATTCTTGGGTTCTATACATTTCTCTCATGGGGGAAAAAAAAATAGAGTTGTATAAATGAGCATTTACCCAGAGTGGTTCTATGTAGGCAGACTTTAGAGATGACTCCCAAGATTCTTGCCCCACGGTGTATATGCCCTGCATTATCCCTGGGGCTGATAATATCATGGATATCACTTCTGTGCTTAGGCTATGGTATATGGTATTGCTAAATACAAGAAAGGATTATTAACCTTGGAGGGCCTGACCTAATCAGATGAGCCTTTAGAAAAGACTGGAGCTTTTCCTAGAGAAAGAGGTTTGAAGCATAGGTAGGATTTTCTGTACAAAAAGTTTTCCATTGTTTGTCTTCAAGATGGAGGGATTTATGTGGAAGGTGCATAAGGCAGCATTTGAAGCTCAAAGCAATTTTCAGATGACAACTAGCAAGAAATGGAATGGTATCACCATAGGCTTGAAAGAAGGCGCTGACCTCCAGGAGAGAACATAGCTGACTGATGCCTTGAGATCAGTCTTGTGAAAACCTGAACAGAGAACCCAGTCATGTTTTGCCCAGAACTCTGACCTGCAGAAATGTGAGATGATAAATGGATGTTGTTTTCAGCTGCTAAGTTTTTGGTAATTTGTTATATAACAATAGAAAACCCATTCCCTTCTTTTTAAGACAACCCCCTTACATGGTTTTCTACTTAGTTTCCATAACTCTACAGTGCTTCAAATAATTTTTATATTTTGTCCAAACTTTTATTTTATTATTTTATTGTCCTTGGGGAGATTATTCCTATATAAAATACTCTGGCCTTATGAACAATGAACTCTGTTGCTGACTTATAAGAGCTACTATGCAGATTATACTATGTATGTTATATTTTCCTAGTATGTGAAGATTCTTTTTAGCTATCAACATTTTCTATACTGTCTCATTTCCAATATTGTCCAAAGTAGAATATTTATCTAAAATTCAATGACAACACTCTATAGCACTGAAATCTTAGCGGAAGCCAGAGTATACACCGAGACTTCTAGGTATCAAGTATCTGTTCTTTACTAGTTAAAAGCATAATTGCTGCAGTGGATCTAAGATCATAAAGAAATTTTCTGTTTTAGTTATGATTCATGTAAGAAGAAAAATAGGGATATTCTGATTATGCCAGAACAAGAATTTTTCTAAACTTTTGTTTTAGGTTCAGGGGTACATGTGCAGGTTTGTTATATAGGTAACCTGCATGTCGTGTGGATTTGATATACAAATTATTTCATCACGTAGGTAATAAGCATAGCACCAATAGGTAAGTTTTAGTACTTGTACAGGATCCTCATCTTCTTCCCAGTCTCAGCCCTCAAGTAGGCCCCATTGTCTGTTGTTCCTTTTTTTATTCTGTCTGTATGTACTCGATGTTTAGCTCCCACTTATAAGTGAGAACATGTGGTGTTTGGTTTTCTGTTCTTGTGTTAGTTTGCTTAATGGCCTCCAGATTTATCCATGTTGCTATAAAGGACATGATCTGATTATTTTTTATGGCTGCATGGTATTCCATGGTTTATATGTACCACATTTTCTTTATTCAGTCTACTCTTATTTAGCCTACTGTTGATGGGTATTTAGGTTGATTCCATGTTTTTGCTTTTGTGAATAATGCTGCAGGGGACATATGTGTGCATGTGATTCTATGGTAGAATGATTTATTTTCCTCTGGGTATATATCCAAAAATGTGATTGATGGGTCAAATGGTAATTTTGTTTTAAGTTCTTTCACAAATTGCCAAATTGCTTTATGAAATAGCTAAACTAATTTATGTTCCCGCCAGCAGGGCATAAGCACAGAACAAGAAAATTTTAAGATTTCTTCCAGATTATAGAATTTGTACACTTACAGCCAAAGAACAGGAAGACAGACCAAGTGTGGGAGGCAAGACCCAGCATAGAATCAAATATGAAAATCAAAAAGGCAACACAACTTGCCTGACACATTAATATTTAATATATTTAATTGAGTCAATGAAGCTGAAGTGGTAATACCGAGTGTGTTTTAGTACTTGTACCTGGTATTTATACCTGCCTCCTCATGGAGCATGTAGAATGTTAACTAATAGTTATCATCAGTTTTTCCTTTTCAAACAGAAGGGATAGGAAAAGAGTGTTTACACAATAAAAGTCCATTACAGTACCAGGGTTCAGAGTGCCCACTGTTTGACTCAGAGGGAAATGAACAGTTGTTTTTCTTATTTCTCTTCTGTTCAATGAGGTGTTTCTCAACTCATGTCCCATTCTACACAAAGTATATAAGTCTTCAGATATTTTCGTTTGAAAGGGTGAGGGTTGGTGATATGTACACTGACAAGTCCTCCATGGTTATTTGGCAGTGCTGCTGGTCAGGGTTCACATTTGAGAAACCTTACTTTTCAGAGTTGTTTTCATGCTATCAATGATCATCAAGTTGGCCAGTACTCCTTCAGTGATGGTGAATTTCATATGTCAACTTGCCTGGGGTAAGAGATGCCCAGATAGCTGGTCAAATTTTATTCTGGAGTATGTTTTGTGAGACTGTATCCAGAAAAGATTAAAACTGGAGTCATTAGGCTGAATAAAGAAGATTTATGTCACCAATTTGGGCAGGTATCATTTTATCCAATCCACTGAGGACCTGAATAGAACACAAGGGTGAGGAAGAACAAATTTCCTCTCTGTTGGACTGAGACTTCCGTCTTTTTCTGTCCTTGAACATTGATGCTCCTGGTGCTTGGATTTTCAGATTTGGACTAGGACTTACACTATTGGCTTCCCTGGATCTCAGGCCTTTGGGTTTGGACTGAAATGACACCACTGGCTTTCCTGAGTCTCCAGCTTACAGGTGCAAGATCATGAGACTCCTCAGTCTCTGTAATCATGTGAGCCATTTAATGCCTCATAGTAAATCTCTGATTATCAATCTGTAGTATATATCCTATTCATTCTGTTTCTAAAGAGAATACTGAATAAAACAACTTCTGTTCATTTCAAATATTCCTCTTCTTTCTTGTTCTGTCCTTTCTCTCTTGTGTCTTAACCCTTCTGTTTTTTGTTACTTTCCTGCAGTCCCTGCCTTATTTTCCATGGAGAATGAAGAACTTGTTTTGTGAAAATTCAGAATCTTTTGCTTATATTTGAGTCAGATGATACTTCATTTGTTTTTCTTTCTCCCTGGGGAAATGGTTCTCAGAGCATCATTGAACAATAAGAATAGAAGGAATAGAAGGTCCATTTCTTTTTTTTTTTTTTTTTTTTTTTGAGAGGAAGTCTCCCTCTGCTGTCTAGGTTGGAGTGCAGTAGTGCGATCTCAGCTTGCTACAACCTTTGCCTCCCAAGTTCAAGTGATTCTCCTGCCTCAGCCTCCCAAGTAGCTGGGATTACAGGTGCGTGCCACGACGCCTGGCTAGTTTGTGTATTTTTAGTAGAGACGGGTTTCACCGTGTTAGCCAGGATGGTCTTCATCTCCTGACCTCATGATCTGTCCACCTCAGCCTCCCAAACTGAGATGGTATATTCTTAATCAAAAATTAGATAAATTATTTTAGATAAAACCATGACATGCAAGGAAGAGTAAAATCATGAGATGCCAGAAAAACTTTGCTTTTGCTGCAGTCCGATCAACTGGTCCCCAATCTTCTCATCTACATGTGCAGAAAGATGACATACTGGGAATATGTGCCACAGCTTCTTACTTAGCTATAAGTAAGAATGAGAAACACAGTATGGGTAATACTCGGAACACATTATGGGTAACATTCATAGGTGCAAACAGAGCATGATTACTATTATCATATTCTCCCTCTCTTTCTTTTCTTATTTTTCTTTTAATAATTCTATCGAAGTCAGGCATGGTGACTCATGCCTGTAATCCCAGCACTTTGGGAGTCCAAGGTGGGTGCATCACGAGGTCAGGAGATCGAGACCATCCTGGCTAACATGGTGAAACCCTGTCTCTACTAAAAATACAAAAAATTAGCCTGGCGTGGTGGCAGGTGCCTGTAGTCCCAGCTACTAGAGAGTCTGAGGCAGGAGAATGGTGTGAACCGGGAGGCAGACCAGCAGTGAGCAGAGATCGTGCCACTGCACTCCAGCCTGGGTGACAGAGTGAGACTCCATCTCAAAAAATATATAATAATAATAATAATAATTCTATAGAATAGCTCAATTATGATCTTCCTGTTGCCTCAGAGAAAACTGAAGCTAAGCATAATTGATAATTAACAAGAGGCAGAGACAAGCTTCAATCTCATGCATGCCTTATTACAGAAGCTAAGCTTGTAAACATTTCCCTGTTCTTAAAATTCAATAAGCATGAACGCAAAAAAATAAAACATCTTTCTTTTATTTCCATTAGTAGTAAAGAGCTGCTGTCTTACATAACCAGCTTGATGGTCACATGTGATCAATGTACTGGGTAGTAAAAACTTTAAAGTAGATGTGATTTCTATAGTAAAATATGTCTTATGGATATATTAAAATTTTAACAAAATGTGTAAGATGAATATGCTTGAATTATTAGATTAGCTATATTAATCAATACAAGCCATTAAGAACACTTTGGTTATAAGTTACTTGTTTATAATCAGTAGTTTGGTCTAAACATTTCATTCTAATTACTATCACTAATCCCCATCCCATTTCAATTGAAATCATGAAAGAAATACCACCCACAAAGAAGAAAATGTGCATTGGTACTTGAAACAGGGAAGAATAACTTTTGTAAGCCAGTGAAATGAAACATTCTATTGTTAAAATATCTATACTGGTCAAGCAGTCTACAGATTCAATGAGAAATACCAATGACATTCTTCACAGAAATTAAAGAAAAACAGTAACATTTGTATGGGACCACAAAAGATCCTGAATAGCTAATGCAATCCTGAACAACAACAACAACAAAACAAAAAACAAAAATGAAGGCAGCCCACTGCTGATATCAGATTGTAATACAAAGCAACA
The DNA here is from genome assembly GCF_000951035.1 of Colobus angolensis palliatus. Lineage (NCBI taxonomy): Eukaryota > Metazoa > Chordata > Mammalia > Primates > Cercopithecidae > Colobus > Colobus angolensis. The sequence goes on from NW_012116055.1 coordinate 1,958,018, forward strand.
GTAACCAAAACCAAATGGTACTGGCATAAAAACAGACACATAGACACATATAACAGGATAGAGAATGCAGAAATAAAACCATGCACTTACAGACAACTCAATTCAACAAAAGTACCAAGAACATATAGCAGGGAAAGGACAGTCTCTTTAATAAGTGGTGCTGGGAAAACTGGATATCCATATGCAGAAGAATAAAACTGGAACTTCATCTTCTGTCACGTACGAAAATTGACACAAAATGGATTAAAGTCTTAAAAGCAAGATTTGAAACTATGAAATCATTAGAATAAACCCTGGGGAAACCTTATAGGACACTGACCCAGGCAAAGATGTTTTGTGGTAAGACCTCAAAAGCACAGACAAGAAAAGTAAAAATAGAGAAATAAGATTACATCAAATTAAGAAGTTTCTGGCCAGGTGCGGTGGCTCAAGCCTGTAATCCCAGCACTTTGGGAGGCCAAGACGGGCAGATCACGAGATCAGGAGATCGAGACCATCCTGGCTAACACGGTGAAAGCCTGTCTCTACTAAAAAAATACAGAAAAACTAGCTGGGCGAGGTGGTGGGCGCCCGTAGTCCCAGCCACTCGGGAGGCTGAGGCAGGAGAATGGCGTAAACCCCGGAGGCGGAGCCTGCAGTGAGCTGAGATCCGGCCGCTGCACTCCAGCCTGGGCGACAGAGCGAGACTCCGTCTCAAAAAAAAAAAAAAAAAAAAAAGTTTCTGCACAGTAAAGAAACAACTGACAAACTGAAGAGACAACCTACAGAACAGTAGAAAATACTTGTAAACTATTCATCTGACAAGGCATTAATAAGCAGAATATATAAGGAACTTAACTTTGTAGCAAAAAGCCAAATAACCCTATGAAAAGTGAGCAAAAGATCTGAAGAAACATTTCTCTAAAGAAAACCTACAAATGTCCAACAGGCATATGATAATGGTCAGCATCACTAATCAGCAGCAAAATACAAACCAATACCGCAGTGAGGTATCAACACACCCAGATTAGAATGGCTGTTATTAAAAAGGCAAAGAATAACAGATGCTGACTAGGATGTAGAGAAAATAAAACTCTTAACTCTGCCAATGGAAATGTAAATTAGCACAGCCATTATGGAAAAGAGTATGGGGATTCCTCAAGACACTAAAAACAGAACTAGCATGTAATCCAGCAATCCCACCGCTGGGTATATATCCAAAAGAAAAGAAATCAATATATTGAAGCTTCATGTTTCTTTAAGCAGTATTTGCAATAGCAAAGATATAAAATCAACCTAAGTGTCCATCAAAAGATGAACTGATAAAGATAATGTGGTATATATACCCATTGGAATATTATTCAGCCATATAGTAGAATGACATTCTGTCATTTGCAGCAGTATGATTGAAACTGGAAGTAATTATGTCAAGTGAAATAAGCCAGGCAAAGAAAGACAAATATTGCATGTAGTCACTTATATGTGGAAGCAAAAAAAGAAGACCTTAAGGTGGGAAGAAGAATGGTGGTTACCAGAGGCTGGGAAGCAAAAGGGTGAGGGGGAGATGAAGAGAAGTTGGTTAATGGATACAAATATATAGAAAGATAGAAGAAATAACATCTAGTATTTGGCAGTACAGTATGGAAAATATAGGTAACAATAATTTACGGCATAGTTCAAAGGAGCTAGAAAAGAAGAATTGTAATGTTCTCAACTCTAAAGATAAATGTGTGAGGTGATGGATACCCAATGACCCTGATTTAATTATTATATATTGTACACATTTATGATAAATCACATGTACCTTCAAAATATGTATAATTTTGATATATCAATGAAAATTCTGATTTTTTTTCTTGAAAGATATCCTCAAATGAGTCTATATTTGGAGAAAGAAATACTGAGCTGTAATTCATTATAGTGAAAACATAAGGGGACTAGAGAAAAAAACAAGTTATTTCAAGCTTATCTAGTTTTGTGTGCTACAAACCATAGTTTAGATCAAGCTATTGGGCATTATACAATTGTATATCTTGACTGTATAAGAACTAGATCTGTGACTGTGGAAAGCATACCTGGAAGTAATATATTAAGAATATAAAATATTGACCCCTAGCAATCTGGGTACCACGTAAAGCAATAGCACAGTGGTTTCCTGATAAGGACAACAATGGCAATGAAAGAAGCAGCAAAGTTCCTTAGCTATCACCAAGGTTCCCTTGAAACAAGCAAAAAATTACCTGCAGATCAATGAAGTTACTTTTCTTATGGCAAAGGCTAATATAGTAACAAATTGTCAAACTGAAGCTACAGGAAACCTAAAAGAGATGGGTAAAATAGAAGAGTTAAAGCAAATTTCACTGGAACAAACAAGAAGCAAGAGAAAATTAGTTAATGGTTGTGATTCTAATAGTTAAGTGTATTCATTCATTTACTGATGTTCTTCATTTGTTAGCAAATACTTAATGAATTACCAATTGATACCAGAAGCTATTCTAGACACTGAGAGTGCAGCAATAAACAAAGCAACAGAGTGCTGCAAGGAGCGTAAGTAGGCAATAGACAAATTTATAAGATGCTTTGCGGCTACAAAGAAGAGTAAGAAAATAAAGAATTGGGTGCTCTATTTGGGAAGATATATTAAGGGAATCTTGATTTTTTATGAAAAACTGAATTGCCAAATTCAAAACAGAAAAGAAGGGGTGAACTGCAGGTAAGATACTAAATCACAAAAGCAAACAAAAAAATTGAATTAAAAGAGCAGCCTGAAATAATTGTGTGTATGTATGTACACACATGTGCTAAATAAAAGGAGAAGATGTAATAATAATATTACTAAGTTAAAGATAACCTGGACTATCTTGATGGAATGAGTTCACTAATTATTAAATGCAATTAATGAAACTAACCCCACTTCAAGATTTAGTGAAAGATCATATTCATTGTGTATTGACTACTTGCTGAGCACAATTCTAAGTTCTTTGTGCTCTCACTCTCTCTCTCTTTCTTCTCTTCTCCCTCTACTTCTTTTCTTTCTGTTTTTTTTCTTTAAATAATTCTATAGAGTAGCCCAATTAGGATCTTCCCTTTGCCTCAGAGAAAACTGAAGCTTAGCATAATTGATAATTAACAAGAGGCAGACACAAGCTTCAAACTCATGCATGCCTTATTACAGAAACTAAGCTTGTAAACATTTCCCTGTTCCTAAAATTCAATAAGCATGAACACACAAAAAATAAGTTTATCTACAAAGGAACAAAGCAAGTAAACTAGACCTTATTCCATGAAATGTGGGAACCATAATGGGATATGCTCACAATTATTTCTAGAAAGATGAGATTGAGGAAAATTTTCAATTGAGAAGTTTATTTCAAAAAGTTATCAGTGATATGTAAAGTCAATATAAATACAATAAAGAAATAAAGATATAGAAGGACTATAAGAATATGCCTCCACAGGGTCGTTTTTGATTTTTCAGAAGTATGTCAGGCAACTCAGAAATGAGTACAAGGTAGAAAATAAGAATGAGAAAGAGATAACATGAAATAAATGGCAATACAAGGAAAGCAGAACACTTTGCTCTTAGGCTTCGTATGACCATTAAATTTAAAGTGAATGTCAAAAATGATGAGAGAATACTTAGGTAGTTAAAATTAATAAAAATATAAATATCAAAGATATCTTAATGCTAGGAAACACTGAATGCTAAGATGAGACAGGGAAAGCAACACATCCTGAAATGCTAAAATGTTCATGCTACAGAACTGGTTTTAATAGGTATGCTTCCTTTTTTACTTGAATGGAGAAATATAAGTTGATATAGTCATAATTTAAAGGTAACAACAACAAAAAAGTGCAGCAATTTAATCCCTAGATAAAAAGGGATCAACTGGACCTGGCGTGGTGGCTCATGCCTGTAATCCCAGCACTTTGGAAGGCTGAGGCGGGTGGATCACAAGGTCAGGAGATCGAGACCATCTACTAAATATGCAAAAAATTAGCTAGGCCTGGTGGCAGGCGCCTGTAGTCCCAGCTACTCGGAAGGCTGAGGCAGGAGAATGGCGTGAACCCGGGATGCGGAGCTTACAGTGAGCAGAGATGGCTCCACTGCACTCCAGCCTGGGTGACAGAGCAAGACTCCATCTCACCAAAAAAAAAAAAAAAAAAAAAAAAATCAACTGACAGCATGAGCAAGATATCAAAAGTTAGAACTCATAAAATGGATGAAAATTGAACTCAATTAGGAATGAAAACATATTAAAAGTAAAATATAGTGATATTATTATTATTATTTTGTTATCAAATAGACATAGGGTCTGGCTCTGTTGCCCAGGCTGGAGTGTAGTGACACAATCATGGCGCACTGCACCCCTGATTTCCTGGGCTCAGGAAATCCTCCTGCTTCAGCCTCCCAGGTAGTGGGTGGTATTATTAATCACAGAAAAAAAAATGTGATTTGGAACAGGACAGATTAAAATCTGCAAAGAGAAGAAAATAACTTCAATCTAAAACAAAAGTAGTTTAAAAAAACTCACAAAGAAGAAATACAAATTTATAATAAACTACAAATATTTGAAATCTCACCAGTAATCAGTAAAAAGGCAAACTGAGGCAAATTCTTAATTATAATTAAAATTAGCATGGCTATTTTGGTGTTAGAGCATATGAAAACTTACCTGTTATCAATAAAGACATAAAATTGTGCACACTTTCAGAAGTTAATATAATAGTTTTATACAAATAACTTAAAAATATAGTTTCAGTTATCAAAGTAACTTTTTTCTGTTTTATCTTACAAAAATATTCAGACATGCTTAGAATGTTTTATGTACTAATATTTTTCTTTTTAAAGTAGCTGCAGTGTTGAAAAATGAACAACCAAAGTATTTAACCGTTAGCAATGTTTACTTAAGTTTTGAGATAGGAAAATGTTAATGTATAACATAACCATTAAAGTCAACTTTTGTAGGATATCTTATAATGTTGGCAAAGAGATTATTATGAGTAATATTAAGAAAAGAGGTATAGTCTAAATTTATATATAGATCATAATACCAATTTTAGATCAGATACTTTTATAGTTACATGTATGTACACAATCCATGAAAATAGCTTCTCTGTGTTAAGAAATTGACAAGTCTATTTTCTTCTTACTTTTCTTATTGCTAAGTAGGCAAAGCCAAAAACAACACTTATATTCAAATGTTGTAATAAAAATTATTATTAATCTAAAAATAAGTGTGTTGACCACAGTAGATACCAAAATAATAAAAGTGACTCTTCCCAAACATGTCATCAAATGTGAAGACCATAATGCCTTAATTTTCAGGGTCTTCTGCAACTCATGAGATACACCTTCTTTAACTGATACAGAAACTACAATAGAGTTTGCAGTGTGGTAATTGTAACACATAATCCCTGAAACTGGAACAGAGCCATGCTCTTGTAAATAATTTGACATAAGTCCAAGATAATGTACTTGCTAGCATAAAGGGTTTTCTAAATAAAGCTACTTGGAAGGCTCCTGGGATTCCCCTGAAAGGAGCCACTTGACATAATTTTTCACTATATCAGTAGAATAGCTGTAAACTAAAGATTTTGAAACATGTAATAGCCTTTAAGTTCTTAGCACGTTTATTAGAAGATGTGGCTATGCAGCTGTTATGGGTATTTAAGGAGCTGGGGAACATCCAAATTACAGGACCCTTCAACAGAATGAATTATTAAGAGGCTGTAACAATAACAGCAGGTTGTTAGAGCAATGCCCTTTCCCCATAGATCTCACAAAGAGCCTAGTTAGTATTACTGGGCCTCTGAGATGGGTAGGTAGCAATGAAGATTTCTCCACTTACATGTAATAAAATTATGTCTCAAGAAGCACAGTCACGATCACAAAATTATGTAGAAGGCAAACTAAAAATATTTGTTAACTATCAATGCATATCTGGAAAAGCTTATTGATTGTTACTGCATATAGAGGAGAGTAGTGACTGCCAAAAGACAACATAGGTTCACAAAGAGCTAGGTTTGTTGCAGTACTGTGCACCTTCTGGATTTAATGTCCTTAATGGCAGCAACTAGGCTGTTATATCAGAGAAATACTAAAAACAAAAAACAAGATTTGGATTTCAGAAAGATATGTGACAAAAATGCTAATTAAGTCTTCATGAAAAAATTATTTGAGACTTATTTATGAGATACTTTGCAGAGAATTATAGCATGATTAAATGATCTTATCTAGTGAACTGCTTTAATGATGGAAGTCAACCACAATGGACAGGAAAGAATCTAGTTTTATATGATAGGATTTGATTGCTTGTTGCATCACATGTTAAGCATTTTTTATCATTACTGTGAAGGATGGCTTACATGACACAGCAAATTATCAGATGACAGGAAACTAGAGTGATAAAGGCCACATGAATTGAGATAGTCAGGATCTAAGATAACCTCAGGGGGGCTGTAACATTAGAGGAAGTAAAACCAGATAAATTGCATTACGAATGAAGATAAAGAGTTTCCACATTGCCAAGACAATCCTAAGCAAAAAGAACAAAGCTGGAGGCATCACGCTACCTGACTTCAAACTATACTACAAGGCTACAGTAACCAAAACAGCATGCTACTTTTACCAAAACAGAGATATAGACCAATGGAACAGAACAGAGCTCTCAGAAATAATACCACACATTGACAAACCTGACAAAAGCAAGAAATGGAGAAAGGATTCCCTATTTAATAAATGGTGCTGGGAAAACTGGCTAGCCATATGTAGAAAGCTGAAACTGGATCCCTTCCGTACACCTTATAAAAAATTAACTCAAGACGGATTAAAGACTTAAATGTTAGACCTAAAACCATAAAAACCCTAGAAGAAAACCTAGGCAATACCATTCAGGACACAGGCATGGGCAAGGACTCATGTCTAAAACACCAAAAGCAACGGCAACAAAAGCCAGAATTGACAAATGAGATTTAATTAAACTAAAGAGCTTCTGCACAGCAAAAGAAACTACCATCAGAAAGAACAGGCAACCTACAGAATGGGAGAAAATTTTTGCAATCTACTCATCTGACAGAGGTCTAATATCCAGAATCTACAAAGAACTTAAACAAATTCACAAGAAAGAAACAACCCCAGCAAAAAGTGGGCAAAGAATATGAACAGAAACTTCTCAAAAGAAAACATTTATGCAGCCAACAGACACATGAAAAAATGCTCATCGTCATTGGCCATCAGAGAAATGCAAATCAAAACCACAATGAGATACCATCTCACACC